>NW_027617376.1:0-122951 GCF_964187855.1 Myxine glutinosa
TTGTGTTGGTGCAGGAAACCACTTTTGCACTTGTATTAGTGTGGAAAAACCACTTTTCGCATTTGTGTTAGTGTTGAAAAACCACTTTTCGCACTTGTGTTAGTGTTGAAAAACCACTTTTCGCACTTGTGTTGGTGCAGGAAACCACTTTTGCACTTGTATTAGTGTGGAAAAAACACTTTTTGCACTTGTGATAGTGTAGAAAAACCACTTTTCGCACTTGTGTTAGTGTTGAAAAACCACTTTTCGCACTTGTGTTGTTGCAGGAAACCACTTTTGCACTTGTATTAGTGTGGAAAACCACTTTTCGCACTTGTGTTAGTGTTGAAAAACCACCTCTCGCACTTGTGTTGGTGCAGGAAACCACTTTTGCACTTGTATTAGTGTGGAAAAAACACTTTTTGCACTTGTGATAGTGTTGAAAAACCACTTTTCGCACTTGTGTTAGTGTTGAAAAACCACTTTTCGCATTTGTGTTGGTGCAGGAAACCACTTTTGCACTTGTATTAGTGTGGAAAAAACACTTTTTGCACCTGTGATAGTGTTGAAAAACCACTTTTCGCACTTGTGTTAGTGTTGAAAAACCACTTTCCGCACTTGTGTTAGTGTTGAAAAACCACTTTTCGCACTTGTGTTGGTGCAGGAAACAACTTTTGCACTTGTATTAGTGTGGAAAAAACTCTTTTTGCACTTGTGATAGTGTTGAAAAACCACTTTTCGCACTTGTGTTAGTGTTGAAAAACCACTTTTCGCACTTGTGTTGGTGCAGGAAACCACTTTTGCACTTGTATTAGTGTGGAAAAAACACTTTTCGCACTTGTGTTAGTGTTGAAAAACCACTTTTCGCACTTGTGTTAGTGTTGAAAAACCACTTTTCGCACTTGTGTTGGTGCAGGAAACCACTTTTGCACTTGTATTAGTGTGGAAAAACCACTTTTTGCACTTGTGTTAGTGTTAAAAAACCACTTTTCGCACTTGTGTTAGTGTTGAAAAACCACTTTTCGCACTTGTGTTGGTGCAGGAAACCACTTTTGCACTTGTATTAGTGTGGAAAAAACACTTTTTGCACTTGTGATAGTGTTGAAAAACCACTTTTCGCACTTGTGTTAATGTTGAAAAACCACTTTTCGCACTTGTGTTGGTGAAGGAAACCACTTTTGCACTTGTATTAGTGTGGAAAAAACACTTTTTGCACTTGTGATAGTGTTGAAAAACCACTTTTCGCACTTGTGTTAGTGTTGAAAAACCACTTTCCGCACTTGTGTTAGTGTTGAAAAACCACTTTTCGCACTTGTGTTGGTGCAGGAAACAACTTCTGCACTTGTATTAGTGTGGAAAAAACACTTTTTGCACTTGTGATAGTGTTGAAAAACCACTTTTCGCACTTGTGTTAGTGTTGAAAAACCACTTTTCGCACTTGTGTTGGTGCAGGAAACCACTTTTGCACTTGTATTAGTGTGGAAAAAACACTTTTCGCACTTGTGTTAGTGTTGAAAAACCACTTTTCGCACTTGTGTTAGTGTTGAAAAAACACTTTTCGCACTTGTGTTGGTGCAGGAAACCACTTTTGCACTTGTATTAGTGTGGAAAAAACACTTTTTGCGCTTGTGATAGTGTTGAAAAACCAGTTTTTGCACTTGTGTTAATGTTGAAAAACCACTTTCCGCACTTGTGTTAGTGTTGAAAAACCACTTTTTGCACTTGTGTTGGTGCAGGAAACTACTTTTGCACTTGTATTAGTGTGGAAAAAACACTTTTCGCACTTGTGTTAGTGTTGAAAAACCACTTTTCGCACTTGTGTTAGTGTTGAAAAACCACTTTTCGCACTTGTGTTGGTGCAGGAAACCACTTTTGCACTTGTATTAGTGTGGAAAAAACACTTTTTGCGCTTGTGATAGTGTTGAAAAACCAGTTTTTGCACTTGTGTTAATGTTGAAAAACCACTTTCCGCACTTGTGTTAGTGTTGAAAAACCACTTTTTGCACTTGTGTTGGTGCAGGAAACTACTTTTGCACTTGTATTAGTGTGGAAAAAACACTTTTTGCACTTGTGATAGTGTTGAAAAACCACTTTTCGCACTTGTGTTAGTGTTGAAAAACCACTTTTCGCACTTGTGTTGGCGCAGGAAACCACTTTTGCACTTGTATTAGTGTGGAAAAACCACTTTTCGCACTTGTGTTAGTGTTGAAAAACCACTTTTAGCACTTGTGTTAGTGTTGAAAAACCACTTTTCGCCCTTGTGTTGGTGCAGGAAACCACTTTTGCACTTGTATTAGTGTGGAAAAAACACTTTTTGCACTTGTGACAGTGTTGAAAAACCACTTCTCGCACTTGTGTTAGTGTTGAAAAACCACTTTTCGCACTTGTTTTGGTGCAGGAAACCACTTTTGCACTTGTATTAGTGTGGAAAAAACACTTTTTGCACTTGTGATAGTGTTGAAAAACCACTTTTCGCACTGGTGTTAGTGTTGAAAAACCACTTTCCGCACTTGTGTTAGTGTTGAAAAACCACTTTTCGCACTTGTGTTGGTGCAGGAAACAACTTCTGCACTTGTATTAGTGTGGAAAAAACACTTTTTGCACTTGTGTTAGTGTTGAAAAACCACTTTTCGCACTTGTGTTGGTGCAGGAAACCACTTTTGCACTTGTATTAGTGTGGAAAAAACACTTTTCGCACTTGTGTTAGTGTTGAAAAACCACTTTTCGCACTTGTGTTAGTGTTGAAAAAACACTTTTCGCACTTGTGTTGGTGCAGGAAACCACTTTTGCACTTGTATTAGTGTGGAAAAACCACTTTTCGCACTTGTGTTAGTGTTGAAAAACCACTTTTCGCACTTGTGTTAGTGTTGAAAAACCACTTTTCGCACTTGTGTTGGTGCAGGAAACCACTTTTGCACTTGTATTAGTGTGTAAAAAACACTTTTTGCGCTTGTGATAGTGTTGAAAAACCAGTTTTTGCACTTGTGTTAATGTTGAAAAACCACTTTCCGCACTTGTGTTAGTGTTGAAAAACCACTTTTTGCACTTGTGTTGGTGCAGGAAACTACTTTTGCACTTGTATTAGTGTGGAAAAAACACTTTTTGCACTTGTGATAGTGTTGAAAAACCACTTTTCGCACTTGTGTTAGTGTTGAAAAACCACTTTTCGCACTTGTGTTGGTGCAGGAAACCACTTTTGCACTTGTATTAGTGTGGAAAAAACACTTTTCGCACTTGTGTTAGTGTTGAAAAACCACTTTTCGCACTTGTGTTAGTGTTGAAAAACCACTTTTCGCACTTGTGTTGGTGCAGGAAACCACTTTTGCACTTGTATTAGTGTGGAAAAACCACTTTTCGCATTTGTGTTAGTGTTGAAAAACCACTTTTCGCACTTGTGTTAGTGTTGAAAAACCACTTTTCGCACTTGTGTTGGTGCAGGAAACCACTTTTGCACTTGTATTAGTGTGGAAAAAACACTTTTTGCACTTGTGATAGTGTTGAAAAACCACTTTTCGCACTTGTGTTAGTGTTGACAAACCACTTTTCGCACTTGTGTTGGTGCAGGAAACCACTTTTGCACTTGTATTAGTGTGGAAAAAACACTTTTCGCACTTGTGTTAGTGTTGAAAAACCACTTTTCGCACTTGTGTTAGTGTTGAAAAACCACTTTTCGCACTTGTGTTGGTGCAGGAAACCACTTTTGCACTTGTATTAGTGTGGAAAAACCACTTTTTGCACTTGTGTTGGTGCAGGAAACCACTTTTGCACTTGTATTAGTGTGTAAAAAACACTTTTTGCGCTTGTGATAGTGTTGAAAAACCAGTTTTCGCACTTGTGTTAGTGTTGAAAAACCACTTTTCGCACTTGTGTTGGTGCAGGAAACCACTTTTGCACTTGTATTAGTGTGGAAAACCACTTTTCGCACTTGTGTTAGTGTTGAAAAACCACTTTTCGCACTTGTGTTAGTGTTGAAAAACCACTTTTCGCACTTGTGTTGGTGCAGGAAACCACTTTTGCACTTGTATTAGTGTGGAAAAAACACTTTTTGCACTTGTGATAGTGTTGAAAAACCACTTTTCGCACTTGTGTTAGTATTGAAAAACCACTTTCCGCACTTGTGTTAGTGTTGAAAAACCACTTTTCACACTTGTGTTGGTGCAGGAAACCACTTTTGCACTTGTATTAGTGTGGAAAAAACACTTTTTGCACTTGTGATAGTGTTGAAAAACCACTTTTCGCACTTGTGTTCATGTTGAAAAACCACTTTTCGCACTTGTGTTGGTGCAGGAAACCACTTTTGCACTTGTATTAGTGTGGAAAAAACACTTTTCGCACTTGTGTTAGTGTTGAAAAACCACTTTTCGCACTTGTGTTAGTGTTGAAAAACCACTTTTCACACTTGTGTTGGTGCAGGAAACCACTTTTGCACTTGTATTAGTGTGGAAAAAACCACTTTTCGCACTTGTGTTAGTGTTGAAAAACCACTTTTCGCACTTGTGTTAGTGTTGAAAAACCACTTTTCGCACTTGTGTTAGTGCAGGAAACCACTTTTGCACTTGTATTAGTGTGGAAAAAACACTTTTTGCACTTGTGATAGTGTTGAAAAACCACTTTTCGCACTTGTGTTAGTGTTGAAAAACCACTTTTCGCACTTGTGCTGGTGCAGGAAACCACTTTTGCACTTGTATTAGTGTGGAAAAAACACTTTTTGCACTTGTGATAGTGTTGAAAAACCACTTTTCGCACTTGTGTTAGTGTTGAAAAACCACTTTTCGCACTTGTGTTGGTGCAGGAAACCACTTTTGCACTTGTATTAGTGTGGAAAAAACACTTTTTGCACTTGTGATAGTGTTGAAAAACCACTTTTCGCACTTGTGTTAGTGTTGAAAAACCACTTTCCGCACTTGTGTTAGTGTTGAAAAACCACTTTTCGCACTTGTGTTGGTGCAGGAAACAACTTCTGCACTTGTATTAGTGTGGAAAAAACACTTTTTGCACTTGTGTTAGTGTTGAAAAACCACTTTTCGCACTTGTGTTGGTGCAGGAAACCACTTTTGCACTTGTATTAGTGTGGAAAAAACACTTTTCGCACTTGTGTTAGTGTTGAAAAACCACTTTTCGCACTTGTGTTAGTGTTGAAAAAACACTTTTCGCACTTGTGTTGGTGCAGGAAACCACTTTTGCACTTGTATTAGTGTGGAAAAACCACTTTTCGCACTTGTGTTAGTGTTGAAAAACCACTTTTCGCACTTGTGTTAGTGTTGAAAAACCACTTTTCGCACTTGTGTTGGTGCAGGAAACCACTTTTGCACTTGTATTAGTGTGTAAAAAACACTTTTTGCGCTTGTGATAGTGTTGAAAAACCAGTTTTTGCACTTGTGTTAATGTTGAAAAACCACTTTCCGCACTTGTGTTAGTGTTGAAAAACCACTTTTTGCACTTGTGTTGGTGCAGGAAACTACTTTTGCACTTGTATTAGTGTGGAAAAAACACTTTTTGCACTTGTGATAGTGTTGAAAAACCACTTTTCGCACTTGTGTTAGTGTTGAAAAACCACTTTTCGCACTTGTGTTGGTGCAGGAAACCACTTTTGCACTTGTATTAGTGTGGAAAAAACACTTTTCGCACTTGTGTTAGTGTTGAAAAACCACTTTTCGCACTTGTGTTAGTGTTGAAAAACCACTTTTCGCACTTGTGTTGGTGCAGGAAACCACTTTTGCACTTGTATTAGTGTGGAAAAACCACTTTTCGCATTTGTGTTAGTGTTGAAAAACCACTTTTCGCACTTGTGTTAGTGTTGAAAAACCACTTTTCGCACTTGTGTTGGTGCAGGAAACCACTTTTGCACTTGTATTAGTGTGGAAAAAACACTTTTTGCACTTGTGATAGTGTTGAAAAACCACTTTTCGCACTTGTGTTAGTGTTGACAAACCACTTTTCGCACTTGTGTTGGTGCAGGAAACCACTTTTGCACTTGTATTAGTGTGGAAAAAACACTTTTCGCACTTGTGTTAGTGTTGAAAAACCACTTTTCGCACTTGTGTTAGTGTTGAAAAACCACTTTTCGCACTTGTGTTGGTGCAGGAAACCACTTTTGCACTTGTATTAGTGTGGAAAAACCACTTTTTGCACTTGTGTTGGTGCAGGAAACCACTTTTGCACTTGTATTAGTGTGTAAAAAACACTTTTTGCGCTTGTGATAGTGTTGAAAAACCAGTTTTCGCACTTGTGTTAGTGTTGAAAAACCACTTTTCGCACTTGTGTTGGTGCAGGAAACCACTTTTGCACTTGTATTAGTGTGGAAAACCACTTTTCGCACTTGTGTTAGTGTTGAAAAACCACTTTTCGCACTTGTGTTAGTGTTGAAAAACCACTTTTCGCACTTGTGTTGGTGCAGGAAACCACTTTTGCACTTGTATTAGTGTGGAAAAAACACTTTTTGCACTTGTGATAGTGTTGAAAAACCACTTTTCGCACTTGTGTTAGTATTGAAAAACCACTTTCCGCACTTGTGTTAGTGTTGAAAAACCACTTTTCACACTTGTGTTGGTGCAGGAAACCACTTTTGCACTTGTATTAGTGTGGAAAAAACACTTTTTGCACTTGTGATAGTGTTGAAAAACCACTTTTCGCACTTGTGTTCATGTTGAAAAACCACTTTTCGCACTTGTGTTGGTGCAGGAAACCACTTTTGCACTTGTATTAGTGTGGAAAAAACACTTTTCGCACTTGTGTTAGTGTTGAAAAACCACTTTTCGCACTTGTGTTAGTGTTGAAAAACCACTTTTCACACTTGTGTTGGTGCAGGAAACCACTTTTGCACTTGTATTAGTGTGGAAAAAACCACTTTTCGCACTTGTGTTAGTGTTGAAAAACCACTTTTCGCACTTGTGTTAGTGTTGAAAAACCACTTTTCGCACTTGTGTTAGTGCAGGAAACCACTTTTGCACTTGTATTAGTGTGGAAAAAACACTTTTTGCACTTGTGATAGTGTTGAAAAACCACTTTTCGCACTTGTGTTAGTGTTGAAAAACCACTTTTCGCACTTGTGCTGGTGCAGGAAACCACTTTTGCACTTGTATTAGTGTGGAAAAAACACTTTTTGCACTTGTGATAGTGTTGAAAAACCACTTTTCGCACTTGTGTTAGTGTTGAAAAACCACTTTTCGCACTTGTGTTGGTGCAGGAAACCACTTTTGCACTTGTATTAGTGTGGAAAAAACACTTTTTGCACTTGTGATAGTGTTGAAAAACCACTTTTCGCACTTGTGTTAGTGTTGAAAAACCACTTTCCGCACTTGTGTTAGTGTTGAAAAACCACTTTTCGCACTTGTGTTAGTGTTGAAAAACCACTTTTCGCACTTGTGTTGGTGCAGGAAACCACTTTTGCACTTGTATTAGTGTGGAAAAAACACTTTTCGCACTTGTGTTAGTGTTGAAAAACCACTTTTCGCACTTGTGTTAGTGTTGAAAAACCACTTTTCGCACTTGTGTTGGTGCAGGAAACCACTTTTGCACTTGTATTAGTGTGGAAAAACCACTTTTCGCATTTGTGTTAGTGTTGAAAAACCACTTTTCGCACTTGTGTTAGTGTTGAAAAACCACTTTTCGCACTTGTGTTGGTGCAGGAAACCACTTTTCGCACTTGTGTTAGTGTTGAAAAACCACTTTTCGCACTTGTGTTGGTGCAGGAAACCACTTTTGCACTTGTATTAGTGTGGAAAAACCACTTTTCGCATTTGTGTTAGTGTTGAAAAACCACTTTTCGCACTTGTGTTAGTGTTGAAAAACCACTTTTCGCACTTGTGTTGGTGCAGGAAACCACTTTTGCACTTGTATTAGTGTGGAAAAAACACTTTTTGCACTTGTGATAGTGTAGAAAAACCACTTTTCGCACTTGTGTTAGTGTTGAAAAACCACTTTTCGCACTTGTGTTGTTGCAGGAAACCACTTTTGCACTTGTATTAGTGTGGAAAACCACTTTTCGCACTTGTGTTAGTGTTGAAAAACCACTTCTCGCACTTGTGTTGGTGCAGGAAACCACTTTTGCACTTGTATTAGTGTGGAAAAAACACTTTTTGCACTTGTGATAGTGTTGAAAAACCACTTTTCGCACTTGTGTTAGTGTTGAAAAACCACTTTTCGCATTTGTGTTGGTGCAGGAAACCACTTTTGCACTTGTATTAGTGTGGAAAAAACACTTTTTGCACCTGTGATAGTGTTGAAAAACCACTTTTCGCACTTGTGTTAGTGTTGAAAAACCACTTTCCGCACTTGTGTTAGTGTTGAAAAACCACTTTTCGCACTTGTGTTGGTGCAGGAAACAACTTTTGCACTTGTATTAGTGTGGAAAAAACTCTTTTTGCACTTGTGATAGTGTTGAAAAACCACTTTTCGCACTTGTGTTAGTGTTGAAAAACCACTTTTCGCACTTGTGTTGGTGCAGGAAACCACTTTTGCACTTGTATTAGTGTGGAAAAACCACTTTTTGCACTTGTGTTAGTGTTAAAAAACCACTTTTCGCACTTGTGTTAGTGTTGAAAAACCACTTTTCGCACTTGTGTTGGTGCAGGAAACCACTTTTGCACTTGTATTAGTGTGGAAAAAACACTTTTTGCACTTGTGATAGTGTTGAAAAACCACTTTTCGCACTTGTGTTAATGTTGAAAAACCACTTTTCGCACTTGTGTTGGTGAAGGAAACCACTTTTGCACTTGTATTAGTGTGGAAAAAACACTTTTTGCACTTGTGATAGTGTTGAAAAACCACTTTTCGCACTTGTGTTAGTGTTGAAAAACCACTTTCCGCACTTGTGTTAGTGTTGAAAAACCACTTTTCGCACTTGTGTTGGTGCAGGAAACAACTTCTGCACTTGTATTAGTGTGGAAAAAACACTTTTTGCACTTGTGATAGTGTTGAAAAACCACTTTTCGCACTTGTGTTAGTGTTGAAAAACCACTTTTCGCACTTGTGTTGGTGCAGGAAACCACTTTTGCACTTGTATTAGTGTGGAAAAAACACTTTTCGCACTTGTGTTAGTGTTGAAAAACCACTTTTCGCACTTGTGTTAGTGTTGAAAAAACACTTTTCGCACTTGTGTTGGTGCAGGAAACCACTTTTGCACTTGTATTAGTGTGGAAAAACCACTTTTCGCACTTGTGTTAGTGTTGAAAAACCACTTTTCGCACTTGTGTTAGTGTTGAAAAACCACTTTTCGCACTTGTGTTGGTGCAGGAAACCACTTTTGCACTTGTATTAGTGTGTAAAAAACACTTTTTGCGCTTGTGATAGTGTTGAAAAACCAGTTTTTGCACTTGTGTTAATGTTGAAAAACCACTTTCCGCACTTGTGTTAGTGTTGAAAAACCACTTTTTGCACTTGTGTTGGTGCAGGAAACTACTTTTGCACTTGTATTAGTGTGGAAAAAACACTTTTTGCACTTGTGATAGTGTTGAAAAACCACTTTTCGCACTTGTGTTAGTGTTGAAAAACCACTTTTCGCACTTGTGTTGGTGCAGGAAACCACTTTTGCACTTGTATTAGTGTGGAAAAAACACTTTTCGCACTTGTGTTAGTGTTGAAAAACCACTTTTCGCACTTGTGTTAGTGTTGAAAAACCACTTTTCGCACTTGTGTTGGTGCAGGAAACCACTTTTGCACTTGTATTAGTGTGGAAAAACCACTTTTCGCATTTGTGTTAGTGTTGAAAAACCACTTTTCGCACTTGTGTTAGTGTTGAAAAACCACTTTTCGCACTTGTGTTGGTGCAGGAAACCACTTTTGCACTTGTATTAGTGTGGAAAAAACACTTTTTGCACTTGTGATAGTGTTGAAAAACCACTTTTCGCACTTGTGTTAGTGTTGACAAACCACTTTTCGCACTTGTGTTGGTGCAGGAAACCACTTTTGCACTTGTATTAGTGTGGAAAAAACACTTTTCGCACTTGTGTTAGTGTTGAAAAACCACTTTTCGCACTTGTGTTAGTGTTGAAAAACCACTTTTCGCACTTGTGTTGGTGCAGGAAACCACTTTTGCACTTGTATTAGTGTGGAAAAACCACTTTTCGCATTTGTGTTAGTGTTGAAAAACCACTTTTCGCACTTGTGTTAGTGTTGAAAAACCACTTTTCGCACTTGTGTTGGTGCAGGAAACCACTTTTGCACTTGTATTAGTGTGGAAAAAACACTTTTTGCACTTGTGATAGTGTTGAAAAACCACTTTTCGCACTTGTGTTAGTGTTGACAAACCACTTTTCGCACTTGTGTTGGTGCAGGAAACCACTTTTGCACTTGTATTAGTGTGGAAAAAACACTTTTCGCACTTGTGTTAGTGTTGAAAAACCACTTTTCGCACTTGTGTTAGTGTTGAAAAACCACTTTTCGCACTTGTGTTGGTGCAGGAAACCACTTTTGCACTTGTATTAGTGTGGAAAAACCACTTTTTGCACTTGTGTTGGTGCAGGAAACCACTTTTGCACTTGTATTAGTGTGTAAAAAACACTTTTTGCGCTTGTGATAGTGTTGAAAAACCAGTTTTCGCACTTGTGTTAGTGTTGAAAAACCACTTTTCGCACTTGTGTTGGTGCAGGAAACCACTTTTGCACTTGTATTAGTGTGGAAAACCACTTTTCGCACTTGTGTTAGTGTTGAAAAACCACTTTTCGCACTTGTGTTAGTGTTGAAAAACCACTTTTCGCACTTGTGTTGGTGCAGGAAACCACTTTTGCACTTGTATTAGTGTGGAAAAAACACTTTTTGCACTTGTGATAGTGTTGAAAAACCACTTTTCGCACTTGTGTTAGTATTGAAAAACCACTTTCCGCACTTGTGTTAGTGTTGAAAAACCACTTTTCACACTTGTGTTGGTGCAGGAAACCACTTTTGCACTTGTATTAGTGTGGAAAAAACACTTTTTGCACTTGTGATAGTGTTGAAAAACCACTTTTCGCACTTGTGTTCATGTTGAAAAACCACTTTTCGCACTTGTGTTGGTGCAGGAAACCACTTTTGCACTTGTATTAGTGTGGAAAAAACACTTTTCGCACTTGTGTTAGTGTTGAAAAACCACTTTTCGCACTTGTGTTAGTGTTGAAAAACCACTTTTCACACTTGTGTTGGTGCAGGAAACCACTTTTGCACTTGTATTAGTGTGGAAAAAACCACTTTTCGCACTTGTGTTAGTGTTGAAAAACCACTTTTCGCACTTGTGTTAGTGTTGAAAAACCACTTTTCGCACTTGTGTTAGTGCAGGAAACCACTTTTGCACTTGTATTAGTGTGGAAAAAACACTTTTTGCACTTGTGATAGTGTTGAAAAACCACTTTTCGCACTTGTGTTAGTGTTGAAAAACCACTTTTCGCACTTGTGCTGGTGCAGGAAACCACTTTTGCACTTGTATTAGTGTGGAAAAAACACTTTTTGCACTTGTGATAGTGTTGAAAAACCACTTTTCGCACTTGTGTTAGTGTTGAAAAACCACTTTTCGCACTTGTGTTGGTGCAGGAAACCACTTTTGCACTTGTATTAGTGTGGAAAAAACACTTTTTGCACTTGTGATAGTGTTGGAAAACCACTTTTCGCACTTGTGTTAGTGTTGAAAAACCACTTTCCGCACTTGTGTTAGTGTTGAAAAACCACTTTTCGCACTTGTGTTAGTGTTGAAAAACCACTTTTCGCACTTGTGTTGGTGCAGGAAACCACTTTTGCACTTGTATTAGTGTGGAAAAAACACTTTTCGCACTTGTGTTAGTGTTGAAAAACCACTTTTCGCACTTGTGTTAGTGTTGAAAAACCACTTTTCGCACTTGTGTTGGTGCAGGAAACCACTTTTGCACTTGTATTAGTGTGGAAAAACCACTTTTCGCATTTGTGTTAGTGTTGAAAAACCACTTTTCGCACTTGTGTTAGTGTTGAAAAACCACTTTTCGCACTTGTGTTGGTGCAGGAAACCACTTTTCGCACTTGTGTTAGTGTTGAAAAACCACTTTTCGCACTTGTGTTGGTGCAGGAAACCACTTTTGCACTTGTATTAGTGTGGAAAAACCACTTTTCGCATTTGTGTTAGTGTTGAAAAACCACTTTTCGCACTTGTGTTAGTGTTGAAAAACCACTTTTCGCACTTGTGTTGGTGCAGGAAACCACTTTTGCACTTGTATTAGTGTGGAAAAAACACTTTTTGCACTTGTGATAGTGTAGAAAAACCACTTTTCGCACTTGTGTTAGTGTTGAAAAACCACTTTTCGCACTTGTGTTGTTGCAGGAAACCACTTTTGCACTTGTATTAGTGTGGAAAACCACTTTTCGCACTTGTGTTAGTGTTGAAAAACCACTGCTCGCACTTGTGTTGGTGCAGGAAACCACTTTTGCACTTGTATTAGTGTGGAAAAAACACTTTTTGCACTTGTGATAGTGTTGAAAAACCACTTTTCGCACTTGTGTTAGTGTTGAAAAACCACTTTTCGCATTTGTGTTGGTGCAGGAAACCACTTTTGCACTTGTATTAGTGTGGAAAAAACACTTTTTGCACCTGTGATAGTGTTGAAAAACCACTTTTCGCACTTGTGTTAGTGTTGAAAAACCACTTTCCGCACTTGTGTTAGTGTTGAAAAACCACTTTTCGCACTTGTGTTGGTGCAGGAAACAACTTTTGCACTTGTATTAGTGTGGAAAAAACTCTTTTTGCACTTGTGATAGTGTTGAAAAACCACTTTTCGCACTTGTGTTAGTGTTGAAAAACCACTTTTCGCACTTGTGTTGGTGCAGGAAACCACTTTTGCACTTGTATTAGTGTGGAAAAAACACTTTTCGCACTTGTGTTAGTGTTGAAAAACCACTTTTCGCACTTGTGTTAGTGTTGAAAAACCACTTTTCGCACTTGTGTTGGTGCAGGAAACCACTTTTGCACTTGTATTAGTGTGGAAAAACCACTTTTTGCACTTGTGTTAGTGTTAAAAAACCACTTTTCGCCCTTGTGTTAGTGTTGAAAAACCACTTTTCGCACTTGTGTTGGTGCAGGAAACCACTTTTGCACTTGTATTAGTGTGGAAAAAACACTTTTTGCACTTGTGATAGTGTTGAAAAACCACTTTTCGCACTTGTGTTAATGTTGAAAAACCACTTTTCGCACTTGTGTTGGTGAAGGAAACCACTTTTGCACTTGTATTAGTGTGGAAAAAACACTTTTTGCACTTGTGATAGTGTTGAAAAACCACTTTTCGCACTTGTGTTAGTGTTGAAAAACCACATTCCGCACTTGTGTTAGTGTTGAAAAACCACTTTTCACACTTGTGTTGGTGCAGGAAACCACTTTTGCACTTGTATTAGTGTGGAAAAAACACTTTTTGCACTTGTGATAGTGTTGAAAAACCACTTTTCGCACTTGTGTTAGTGTTGAAAAACCACTTTTCGCACTTGTGTTAGTGTTGAAAAACCACTTTTCGCACTTGTGTTAGTGTTGAAAAAACACTTTTCGCACTTGTGTTGGTGCAGGAAACCACTTTTGCACTTGTATTAGTGTGGAAAAACCACTTTTCGCACTTGTGTTAGTGTTGAAAAACCACTTTTCGCACTTGTGTTAGTGTTGAAAAACCACTTTTCGCACTTGTGTTGGTGCAGGAAACCACTTTTGCACTTGTATTAGTGTGTAAAAAACACTTTTTGCGCTTGTGATAGTGTTGAAAAACCAGTTTTTGCACTTGTGTTAATGTTGAAAAACCACTTTCCGCACTTGTGTTAGTGTTGAAAAACCACTTTTTGCACTTGTGTTGGTGCAGGAAACTACTTTTGCACTTGTATTAGTGTGGAAAAAACACTTTTTGCACTTGTGATAGTGTTGAAAAACCACTTTTCGCACTTGTGTTAGTGTTGAAAAACCACTTTTCGCACTTGTGTTGGTGCAGGAAACCACTTTTGCACTTGTATTAGTGTGGAAAAAACACTTTTCGCACTTGTGTTAGTGTTGAAAAACCACTTTTCGCACTTGTGTTAGTGTTGAAAAACCACTTTTCGCACTTGTGTTGGTGCAGGAAACCACTTTTGCACTTGTATTAGTGTGGAAAAACCACTTTTCGCATTTGTGTTAGTGTTGAAAAACCACTTTTCGCACTTGTGTTAGTGTTGAAAAACCACTTTTCGCACTTGTGTTGGTGCAGGAAACCACTTTTGCACTTGTATTAGTGTGGAAAAAACACTTTTTGCACTTGTGATAGTGTTGAAAAACCACTTTTCGCACTTGTGTTAGTGTTGACAAACCACTTTTCGCACTTGTGTTGGTGCAGGAAACCACTTTTGCACTTGTATTAGTGTGGAAAAAACACTTTTCGCACTTGTGTTAGTGTTGAAAAACCACTTTTCGCACTTGTGTTAGTGTTGAAAAACCACTTTTCGCACTTGTGTTGGTGCAGGAAACCACTTTTGCACTTGTATTAGTGTGGAAAAACCACTTTTTGCACTTGTGTTGGTGCAGGAAACCACTTTTGCACTTGTATTAGTGTGTAAAAAACACTTTTTGCGCTTGTGATAGTGTTGAAAAACCAGTTTTCGCACTTGTGTTAGTGTTGAAAAACCACTTTTCGCACTTGTGTTGGTGCAGGAAACCACTTTTGCACTTGTATTAGTGTGGAAAACCACTTTTCGCACTTGTGTTAGTGTTGAAAAACCACTTTTCGCACTTGTGTTAGTGTTGAAAAACCACTTTTCGCACTTGTGTTGGTGCAGGAAACCACTTTTGCACTTGTATTAGTGTGGAAAAAACACTTTTTGCACTTGTGATAGTGTTGAAAAACCACTTTTCGCACTTGTGTTAGTATTGAAAAACCACTTTCCGCACTTGTGTTAGTGTTGAAAAACCACTTTTCACACTTGTGTTGGTGCAGGAAACCACTTTTGCACTTGTATTAGTGTGGAAAAAACACTTTTTGCACTTGTGATAGTGTTGAAAAACCACTTTTCGCACTTGTGTTCATGTTGAAAAACCACTTTTCGCACTTGTGTTGGTGCAGGAAACCACTTTTGCACTTGTATTAGTGTGGAAAAAACACTTTTCGCACTTGTGTTAGTGTTGAAAAACCACTTTTCGCACTTGTGTTAGTGTTGAAAAACCACTTTTCACACTTGTGTTGGTGCAGGAAACCACTTTTGCACTTGTATTAGTGTGGAAAAAACCACTTTTCGCACTTGTGTTAGTGTTGAAAAACCACTTTTCGCACTTGTGTTAGTGTTGAAAAACCACTTTTCGCACTTGTGTTAGTGCAGGAAACCACTTTTGCACTTGTATTAGTGTGGAAAAAACACTTTTTGCACTTGTGATAGTGTTGAAAAACCACTTTTCGCACTTGTGTTAGTGTTGAAAAACCACTTTTCGCACTTGTGCTGGTGCAGGAAACCACTTTTGCACTTGTATTAGTGTGGAAAAAACACTTTTTGCACTTGTGATAGTGTTGAAAAACCACTTTTCGCACTTGTGTTAGTGTTGAAAAACCACTTTTCGCACTTGTGTTGGTGCAGGAAACCACTTTTGCACTTGTATTAGTGTGGAAAAAACACTTTTTGCACTTGTGATAGTGTTGGAAAACCACTTTTCGCACTTGTGTTAGTGTTGAAAAACCACTTTCCGCACTTGTGTTAGTGTTGAAAAACCACTTTTCGCACTTGTGTTAGTGTTGAAAAACCACTTTTCGCACTTGTGTTGGTGCAGGAAACCACTTTTGCACTTGTATTAGTGTGGAAAAAACACTTTTCGCACTTGTGTTAGTGTTGAAAAACCACTTTTCGCACTTGTGTTAGTGTTGAAAAACCACTTTTCGCACTTGTGTTGGTGCAGGAAACCACTTTTGCACTTGTATTAGTGTGGAAAAACCACTTTTCGCATTTGTGTTAGTGTTGAAAAACCACTTTTCGCACTTGTGTTAGTGTTGAAAAACCACTTTTCGCACTTGTGTTGGTGCAGGAAACCACTTTTCGCACTTGTGTTAGTGTTGAAAAACCACTTTTCGCACTTGTGTTGGTGCAGGAAACCACTTTTGCACTTGTATTAGTGTGGAAAAACCACTTTTCGCATTTGTGTTAGTGTTGAAAAACCACTTTTCGCACTTGTGTTAGTGTTGAAAAACCACTTTTCGCACTTGTGTTGGTGCAGGAAACCACTTTTGCACTTGTATTAGTGTGGAAAAAACACTTTTTGCACTTGTGATAGTGTAGAAAAACCACTTTTCGCACTTGTGTTAGTGTTGAAAAACCACTTTTCGCACTTGTGTTGTTGCAGGAAACCACTTTTGCACTTGTATTAGTGTGGAAAACCACTTTTCGCACTTGTGTTAGTGTTGAAAAACCACTGCTCGCACTTGTGTTGGTGCAGGAAACCACTTTTGCACTTGTATTAGTGTGGAAAAAACACTTTTTGCACTTGTGATAGTGTTGAAAAACCACTTTTCGCACTTGTGTTAGTGTTGAAAAACCACTTTTCGCATTTGTGTTGGTGCAGGAAACCACTTTTGCACTTGTATTAGTGTGGAAAAAACACTTTTTGCACCTGTGATAGTGTTGAAAAACCACTTTTCGCACTTGTGTTAGTGTTGAAAAACCACTTTCCGCACTTGTGTTAGTGTTGAAAAACCACTTTTCGCACTTGTGTTGGTGCAGGAAACAACTTTTGCACTTGTATTAGTGTGGAAAAAACTCTTTTTGCACTTGTGATAGTGTTGAAAAACCACTTTTCGCACTTGTGTTAGTGTTGAAAAACCACTTTTCGCACTTGTGTTGGTGCAGGAAACCACTTTTGCACTTGTATTAGTGTGGAAAAAACACTTTTCGCACTTGTGTTAGTGTTGAAAAACCACTTTTCGCACTTGTGTTAGTGTTGAAAAACCACTTTTCGCACTTGTGTTGGTGCAGGAAACCACTTTTGCACTTGTATTAGTGTGGAAAAACCACTTTTTGCACTTGTGTTAGTGTTAAAAAACCACTTTTCGCCCTTGTGTTAGTGTTGAAAAACCACTTTTCGCACTTGTGTTGGTGCAGGAAACCACTTTTGCACTTGTATTAGTGTGGAAAAAACACTTTTTGCACTTGTGATGGTGTTGAAAAACCACTTTTCGCACTTGTGTTAATGTTGAAAAACCACTTTTCGCACTTGTGTTGGTGAAGGAAACCACTTTTGCACTTGTATTAGTGTGGAAAAAACACTTTTTGCACTTGTGATAGTGTTGAAAAACCACTTTTCGCACTTGTGTTAGTGTTGAAAAACCACATTCCGCACTTGTGTTAGTGTTGAAAAACCACTTTTCACACTTGTGTTGGTGCAGGAAACCACTTTTGCACTTGTATTAGTGTGGAAAAAACACTTTTTGCACTTGTGATAGTGTTGAAAAACCACTTTTCGCACTTGTGTTAGTGTTGAAAAACCACTTTTCGCACTTGTGTTAGTGTTGAAAAACCACTTTTTGCACTTGTGTTGGTGCAGGAAACCACTTTTGCACTTGTATTAGTGTGGAAAAAACACTTTTTGCACTTCTGATAGTGTTGAAAAACCACTTTTCGCACTTGTGTTAGTGTTGAAAAACCACTTTCCGCACTTGTGTTAGTGTTGAAAAACCACTTTTCGCACTTGTGTTGGTGCAGGAAACCACTTTTGCACTTGTATTAGTTTGGAAAAAACACTTTTTGCACTTGTGATAGTGTTGAAAAAACACTTTTCGCACTTGTGTTAGTGTTGAAAAACCACTTTTCGCACTTGTGTTGGTGCAGGAAACCACTATTGCACTTGTATTAGTGTGGAAAAAACACTTTTTGCACTTGTGATAGTGTTGAAAAACCACTTTTCGCACTTGTGTTAGTGTTTAAAAACCACTTTTCGCACTTGTGTTAGTGTTGAAAAACCACTTTTCACACTTGTGTTGGTGCAGGAAACCACTTTTGCACTTGTATTAGTGTGGAAAAACCACTTTTCGCACTTGCGTTAGTGTTGAAAAACCACTTTTCGCACTTGTGTTAGTGTTGAAAAACCACTTTTCGCACTTGTGTTGGTGCAGGAAACCACTTTTGCACTTGTATTAGTGTGGAAAAACCACTTTTCGCACTTGTGTTAGTGTTGAAAAACCACTTTTCGCACTTGTGTTGGTGCAGGAAACCACTTTTGCACTTGTATTAGTGTGGAAAAACCACTTTTCGCACTTGTGTTGGTGCAGGAAACCACTTTTGCACTTGTATTAGTGTGTAAAAAACACTTTTTGCGCTTGTGATAGTGTTGAAAAACCAGTTTTCGCACTTGTGTTAGTGTTGAAAAACCACTTTTCGCACTTGTGTTGGTGCAGGAAACCACTTTTGCACTTGTATTAGTGTGGGAAAAACCACTTTTCGCACTTGTGTTAGTGTTGAAAAACCACTTTTCGCAGTTGTGTTAGTGTTGAAAAACCACTTTTCGCACTTGTGTTGGTGCAGGAAACCACTTTTGCACTTGTATTAGTGTGTAAAAAACACTTTTTGCGCTTGTGATAGTGTTGAAAAACCAGTTTTCGCACTTGTGTTAATGTTGAAAAACCACTTTCCGCACTTGTGTTAGTGTTGAAAAACCACTTTTTGCACTTGTGTTGGTGCAGGAAACTACTTTTGCACTTGTATTAGTGTGGAAAAAACACTTTTTGCACTTGTGATAGTGTTGAAAAACCACTTTTCGCACTTGTGTTAGTGTTGAAAAACCACTTTTCGCACTTGTGTTGGTGCAGGAAACCACTTTTGCACTTGTATTAGTGTGGAAAAAACACTTTTCGCACTTGTGTTAGTGTTGAAAAACCACTTTTCGCACTTGTGTTAGTGTTGAAAAACCACTTTTCGCACTTGTGTTGGTGCAGGAAACCACTTTTGCACTTGTATTAGTGTGGAAAAACCACTTTTCGCATTTGTGTTAGTGTTGAAAAACCACTTTTCGCACTTGTGTTAGTGTTGAAAAACCACTTTTCGCACTTGTGTTGGTGCAGGAAACCACTTTTGCACTTGTATTAGTGTGGAAAAAACACTTTTTGCACTTGTGATAGTGTTGAAAAACCACTTTTCGCACTTGTGTTAGTGTTGACAAACCACTTTTCGCACTTGTGTTGGTGCAGGAAACCACTTTTGCACTTGTATTAGTGTGGAAAAAACACTTTTCGCACTTGTGTTAGTGTTGAAAAACCACTTTTCGCACTTGTGTTAGTGTTGAAAAACCACTTTTCGCACTTGTGTTGGTGCAGGAAACCACTTTTGCACTTGTATTAGTGTGGAAAAACCACTTTTCGCACTTGTGTTGGTGCAGGAAACCACTTTTGCACTTGTATTAGTGTGTAAAAAACACTTTTTGCGCTTGTGATAGTGTTGAAAAACCAGTTTTCGCACTTGTGTTAGTGTTGAAAAACCACTTTTCGCACTTGTGTTGGTGCAGGAAACCACTTTTGCACTTGTATTAGTGTGGAAAACCACTTTTCGCACTTGTGTTAGTGTTGAAAAACCACTTTTCGCACTTGTGTTAGTGTTGAAAAACCACTTTTCGCACTTGTGTTGGTGCAGGAAACCACTTTTGCACTTGTATTAGTGTGGAAAAAACACTTTTTGCACTTGTGATAGTGTTGAAAAACCACTTTTCGCACTTGTGTTAGTATTGAAAAACCACTTTCCGCACTTGTGTTAGTGTTGAAAAACCACTTTTCACACTTGTGTTGGTGCAGGAAACCACTTTTGCACTTGTATTAGTGTGGAAAAAACACTTTTTGCACTTGTGATAGTGTTGAAAAACCACTTTTCGCACTTGTGTTCATGTTGAAAAACCACTTTTCGCACTTGTGTTGGTGCAGGAAACCACTTTTGCACTTGTATTAGTGTGGAAAAAACACTTTTCGCACTTGTGTTAGTGTTGAAAAACCACTTTTCGCACTTGTGTTAGTGTTGAAAAACCACTTTTCGCACTTGTGTTGGTGCAGGAAACCACTTTTGCACTTGTATTCGTGTGGAAAAACCACTTTTCGCACTTGTGTTAGTGTTGAAAAACCACTTTTCGCACTTGTGTTAGTGTTGAAAAAACACTTTTCGCACTTGTGTTAGTGTTGAAAAACCACTTTTCGCACTTGTGCTGGTGCAGGAAACCACTTTTGCACTTGTATTAGTGTGGAAAAAACACTTTTTGCACTTGTGATAGTGTTGAAAAACCACTTTTCGCACTTGTGTTAGTGTTGAAAAACCACTTTTCGCACTTGTGTTGGTGCAGGAAACCACTTTTGCACTTGTATTAGTGTGGAAAAAACACTTTTTGCACTTGTGATAGTGTTGAAAAACCACTTTTTGCACTTGTGTTAGTGTTGAAAAACCACTTTCCGCACTTGTGTTAGTGTTGAAAAACCACTTTTCGCACTTGTGTTGGTGCAGGAAACAACTTTTGCACTTGTATTAGTGTGGAAAAAACACTTTTTGCACTTGTGATAGTGTTGAAAAACCACTTTCGCACTTGTGTTAGTGTTGAAAAACCACTTTTCGCACTTGTGTTGGTGCAGGAAACCACTTTTGCACTTGTATTAGTGTGGAAAAACCACTTTTCGCACTTGTGTTAGTGTTGAAAAACCACTTTTCGCACTTGTGTTAGTGTTGAAAAACCACTTTTCGCACTTGTGTTGGTGCAGGAAACCACTTTTGCACTTGTACTAGTGTGTAAAAAACACTTTTTGCGCTTGTGATAGTGTTGAAAAACCAGTTTTCGCACTTGTGTTAATGTTGAAAAACCACTTTCCGCACTTGTGTTAGTGTTGAAAAACCACTTTTTGCACTTGTGTTGGTGCAGGAAACTACTTTTGCACTTGTATTAGTGTGGAAAAAACACTTTTTGCACTTGTGATAGTGTTGAAAAACCACTTTTCGCACTTGTGTTAGTGTTGAAAAACCACTTTTCGCACTTGTGTTGGTGCAGGAAACCACTTTTGCACTTGTATTAGTGTGGAAAAAACACTTTTCGCACTTGTGTTAGTGTTGAAAAACCACTTTTCGCACTTGTGTTAGTGTTGAAAAACCACTTTTCGCACTTGTGTTGGTGCAGGAAACCACTTTTGCACTTGTATTAGTGTGGAAAAACCACTTTTCGCATTTGTGTTAGTGTTGAAAAACCACTTTTCGCACTTGTGTTAGTGTTGAAAAACCACTTTTCGCACTTGTGTTGGTGCAGGAAACCACTTTTGCACTTGTATTAGTGTGGAAAAAACACTTTTTGCACTTGTGATAGTGTTGAAAAACCACTTTTCACACTTGTGTTAGTGTTGAAAAACCACTTTTCGCACTTGTGTTAGTGTTGAAAAACCACTTTTCGCACTGATGTTAGTGTTAAAAGACCACTTTTCGCACTTGTGTTGGTGCAGGAAACCACTTTTGCACTTGTATTAGTGTGGAAAAAACACTTTTTGCACTTGTGATAGTGTAGAAAAACCACTTTTCGCACTTGTGTTAGTGTTGAAAAACCACTTTTCGCACTTGTGTTGTTGCAGGAAACCACTTTTGCACTTGTATTAGTGTGGAAAACCACTTTTCGCACTTGTGTTAGTGTTGAAAAACCACTTTTCGCACTTGTGTTAGTGTTGGAAAACCACTTTTCGCACTTGTGTTGGTGCAGGAAACCACTTTTGCACTTGTATTAGTGTGGAAAAAACACTTTTTGCACTTGTGATAGTGTTGAAAAACGACTTTTCGCACTTGTGTTAGTGTTGAAAAACCACTTTCCGCACTTGTGTTAGTGTTGAAAAACCACTCTCGCACTTGTGTTGGTGCAGGAAACCACTTTTGCACTTGTATTAGTGTGGAAAAAACACTTTTTGCACTTGTGATAGTGTTGAAAAACCACTTTTCGCACTTGTGTTAGTGTTGAAAAACCACTTTTCGCATTTGTGTTGGTGCAGGAAACCACTTTTGCACTTGTATTAGTGTGGAAAAAACACTTTTTGCACCTGTGATAGTGTTGAAAAACCACTTTTCGCACTTGTGTTAGTGTTGAAAAACCACTTTCCGCACTTGTGTTAGTGTTGAAAAACCACTTTTCGCACTTGTGTTGGTGCAGGAAACAACTTTTGCACTTGTATTAGTGTGGAAAAAACTCTTTTTGCACTTGTGATAGTGTTGAAAAACCACTTTTCGCACTTGTGTTAGTGTTGAAAAACCACTTTTCGCACTTGTGTTAGTGTTGAAAAACCACTTTTTGCACTTGTGTTGGTGCAGGAAACCACTTTTGCACTTGTATTAGTGTGGAAAAAACACTTTTTGCACTTCTGATAGTGTTGAAAAACCACTTTTCGCACTTGTGTTAGTGTTGAAAAACCACTTTCCGCACTTGTGTTAGTGTTGAAAAACCACTTTTCGCACTTGTGTTGGTGCAGGAAACCACTTTTGCACTTGTATTAGTTTGGAAAAAACACTTTTTGCACTTGTGATAGTGTTGAAAAAACACTTTTCGCACTTGTGTTAGTGTTGAAAAACCACTTTTCGCACTTGTGTTGGTGCAGGAAACCACTTTTGCACTTGTATTAGTGTGGAAAAAACACTTTTTGCACTTGTGATAGTGTTGAAAAACCACTTTTCGCACTTGTGTTAGTGTTTAAAAACCACTTTTCGCACTTGTGTTAGTGTTGAAAAACCACTTTTCACACTTGTGTTGGTGCAGGAAACCACTTTTGCACTTGTATTAGTGTGGAAAAACCACTTTTCGCACTTGCGTTAGTGTTGAAAAACCACTTTTCGCACTTGTGTTAGTGTTGAAAAACCACTTTTCGCACTTGTGTTGGTGCAGGAAACCACTTTTGCACTTGTATTAGTGTGGAAAAACCACTTTTCGCACTTGTGTTAGTGTTGAAAAACCACTTTTCGCACTTGTGTTGGTGCAGGAAACCACTTTTGCACTTGTATTAGTGTGGAAAAACCACTTTTCGCACTTGTGTTGGTGCAGGAAACCACTTTTGCACTTGTATTAGTGTGTAAAAAACACTTTTTGCGCTTGTGATAGTGTTGAAAAACCAGTTTTCGCACTTGTGTTAGTGTTGAAAAACCACTTTTCGCACTTGTGTTGGTGCAGGAAACCACTTTTGCACTTGTATTAGTGTGGGAAAAACCACTTTTCGCACTTGTGTTAGTGTTGAAAAACCACTTTTCGCAGTTGTGTTAGTGTTGAAAAACCACTTTTCGCACTTGTGTTGGTGCAGGAAACCACTTTTGCACTTGTATTAGTGTGTAAAAAACACTTTTTGCGCTTGTGATAGTGTTGAAAAACCAGTTTTCGCACTTGTGTTAATGTTGAAAAACCACTTTCCGCACTTGTGTTAGTGTTGAAAAACCACTTTTTGCACTTGTGTTGGTGCAGGAAACTACTTTTGCACTTGTATTAGTGTGGAAAAAACACTTTTTGCACTTGTGATAGTGTTGAAAAACCACTTTTCGCACTTGTGTTAGTGTTGAAAAACCACTTTTCGCACTTGTGTTGGTGCAGGAAACCACTTTTGCACTTGTATTCGTGTGGAAAAAACACTTTTCGCACTTGTGTTAGTGTTGAAAAACCACTTTTCGCACTTGTGTTAGTGTTGAAAAACCACTTTTCGCACTTGTGTTGGTGCAGGAAACCACTTTTGCACTTGTATTAGTGTGGAAAAACCACTTTTCGCATTTGTGTTAGTGTTGAAAAACCACTTTTCGCACTTGTGTTAGTGTTGAAAAACCACTTTTCGCACTTGTGTTGGTGCAGGAAACCACTTTTGCACTTGTATTAGTGTGGAAAAAACACTTTTTGCACTTGTGATAGTGTTGAAAAACCACTTTTCGCACTTGTGTTAGTGTTGACAAACCACTTTTCGCACTTGTGTTGGTGCAGGAAACCACTTTTGCACTTGTATTAGTGTGGAAAAAACACTTTTCGCACTTGTGTTAGTGTTGAAAAACCACTTTTCGCACTTGTGTTAGTGTTGAAAAACCACTTTTCGCACTTGTGTTGGTGCAGGAAACCACTTTTGCACTTGTATTAGTGTGGAAAAACCACTTTTCGCACTTGTGTTGGTGCAGGAAACCACTTTTGCACTTGTATTAGTGTGTAAAAAACACTTTTTGCGCTTGTGATAGTGTTGAAAAAACACTTTTCGCACTTGTGTTAGTGTTGAAAAACCACTTTTCGCACTTGTGTTGGTGCAGGAAACCACTTTTGCACTTGTATTAGTGTGGAAAAAACACTTTTTGCACTTGTGATAGTGTTGAAAAACCACTTTTCGCACTTGTGTTAGTGTTTAAAAACCACTTTTCGCACTTGTGTTAGTGTTGAAAAACCACTTTTCACACTTGTGTTGGTGCAGGAAACCACTTTTGCACTTGTATTAGTGTGGAAAAACCACTTTTCGCACTTGCGTTAGTGTTGAAAAACCACTTTTCGCACTTGTGTTAGTGTTGAAAAACCACTTTTCGCACTTGTGTTGGTGCAGGAAACCACTTTTGCACTTGTATTAGTGTGGAAAAACCACTTTTCGCACTTGTGTTAGTGTTGAAAAACCACTTTTCGCACTTGTGTTGGTGCAGGAAACCACTTTTGCACTTGTATTAGTGTGGAAAAACCACTTTTCGCACTTGTGTTGGTGCAGGAAACCACTTTTGCACTTGTATTAGTGTGTAAAAAACACTTTTTGCGCTTGTGATAGTGTTGAAAAACCAGTTTTCGCACTTGTGTTAGTGTTGAAAAACCACTTTTCGCACTTGTGTTGGTGCAGGAAACCACTTTTGCACTTGTATTAGTGTGGGAAAAACCACTTTTCGCACTTGTGTTAGTGTTGAAAAACCACTTTTCGCAGTTGTGTTAGTGTTGAAAAACCACTTTTCGCACTTGTGTTGGTGCAGGAAACCACTTTTGCACTTGTATTAGTGTGTAAAAAACACTTTTTGCGCTTGTGATAGTGTTGAAAAACCAGTTTTCGCACTTGTGTTAATGTTGAAAAACCACTTTCCGCACTTGTGTTAGTGTTGAAAAACCACTTTTTGCACTTGTGTTGGTGCAGGAAACTACTTTTGCACTTGTATTAGTGTGGAAAAAACACTTTTTGCACTTGTGATAGTGTTGAAAAACCACTTTTCGCACTTGTGTTAGTGTTGAAAAACCACTTTTCGCACTTGTGTTGGTGCAGGAAACCACTTTTGCACTTGTATTCGTGTGGAAAAAACACTTTTCGCACTTGTGTTAGTGTTGAAAAACCACTTTTCGCACTTGTGTTAGTGTTGAAAAACCACTTTTCGCACTTGTGTTGGTGCAGGAAACCACTTTTGCACTTGTATTAGTGTGGAAAAACCACTTTTCGCATTTGTGTTAGTGTTGAAAAACCACTTTTCGCACTTGTGTTAGTGTTGAAAAACCACTTTTCGCACTTGTGTTGGTGCAGGAAACCACTTTTGCACTTGTATTAGTGTGGAAAAAACACTTTTTGCACTTGTGATAGTGTTGAAAAACCACTTTTCGCACTTGTGTTAGTGTTGACAAACCACTTTTCGCACTTGTGTTGGTGCAGGAAACCACTTTTGCACTTGTATTAGTGTGGAAAAAACACTTTTCGCACTTGTGTTAGTGTTGAAAAACCACTTTTCGCACTTGTGTTAGTGTTGAAAAACCACTTTTCGCACTTGTGTTGGTGCAGGAAACCACTTTTGCACTTGTATTAGTGTGGAAAAACCACTTTTCGCACTTGTGTTGGTGCAGGAAACCACTTTTGCACTTGTATTAGTGTGTAAAAAACACTTTTTGCGCTTGTGATAGTGTTGAAAAACCAGTTTTCGCACTTGTGTTAGTGTTGAAAAACCACTTTTCGCACTTGTGTTGGTGCAGGAAACCACTTTTGCACTTGTATTAGTGTGGAAAACCACTTTTCGCACTTGTGTTAGTGTTGAAAAACCACTTTTCGCACTTGTGTTAGTGTTGAAAAACCACTTTTCGCACTTGTGTTGGTGCAGGAAACCACTTTTGCACTTGTATTAGTGTGGAAAAAACACTTTTTGCACTTGTGATAGTGTTGAAAAACCACTTTTTGCACTTGTGTTAGTATTGAAAAACCACTTTCCGCACTTGTGTTAGTGTTGAAAAACCACTTTTCACACTTGTGTTGGTGCAGGAAACCACTTTTGCACTTGTATTAGTGAGGAAAAAACACTTTTTGCACTTGTGATAGTGTTGAAAAACCACTTTTCGCACTTGTGTTCATGTTGAAAAACCACTTTTCGCACTTGTGTTGGTGCAGGAAACCACTTTTGCACTTGTATTAGTGTGGAAAAAACACTTTTTGCACTTGTGATAGTGTAGAAAAACCACTTTTCGCACTTGTGTTAGTGTTGAAAAACCACTTTTCGCACTTGTGTTGTTGCAGGAAACCACTTTTGCACTTGTATTAGTGTGGAAAACCACTTTTCGCACTTGTGTTAGTGTTGAAAAACCACTTTTCGCACTTGTGTTAGTGTTGGAAAACCACTTTTCGCACTTGTGTTGGTGCAGGAAACCACTTTTGCACTTGTATTAGTGTGGAAAAAACACTTTTTGCACTTGTGATAGTGTTGAAAAACGACTTTTCGCACTTGTGTTAGTGTTGAAAAACCACTTTCCGCACTTGTGTTAGTGTTGAAAAACCACTGCTCGCACTTGTGTTGGTGCAGGAAACCACTTTTGCACTTGTATTAGTGTGGAAAAAACACTTTTTGCACTTGTGATAGTGTTGAAAAACCACTTTTCGCACTTGTGTTAGTGTTGAAAAACCACTTTTCGCATTTGTGTTGGTGCAGGAAACCACTTTTGCACTTGTATTAGTGTGGAAAAAACACTTTTTGCACCTGTGATAGTGTTGAAAAACCACTTTTCGCACTTGTGTTAGTGTTGAAAAACCACTTTCCGCACTTGTGTTAGTGTTGAAAAACCACTTTTCGCACTTGTGTTGGTGCAGGAAACAACTTTTGCACTTGTATTAGTGTGGAAAAAACTCTTTTTGCACTTGTGATAGTGTTGAAAAACCACTTTTCGCACTTGTGTTAGTGTTGAAAAACCACTTTTCGCACTTGTGTTAGTGTTGAAAAACCACTTTTTGCACTTGTGTTGGTGCAGGAAACCACTTTTGCACTTGTATTAGTGTGGAAAAAACACTTTTTGCACTTCTGATAGTGTTGAAAAACCACTTTTCGCACTTGTGTTAGTGTTGAAAAACCACTTTCCGCACTTGTGTTAGTGTTGAAAAACCACTTTTCGCACTTGTGTTGGTGCAGGAAACCACTTTTGCACTTGTATTAGTTTGGAAAAAACACTTTTTGCACTTGTGATAGTGTTGAAAAAACACTTTTCGCACTTGTGTTAGTGTTGAAAAACCACTTTTCGCACTTGTGTTGGTGCAGGAAACCACTTTTGCACTTGTATTAGTGTGGAAAAAACACTTTTTGCACTTGTGATAGTGTTGAAAAACCACTTTTCGCACTTGTGTTAGTGTTTAAAAACCACTTTTCGCACTTGTGTTAGTGTTGAAAAACCACTTTTCACACTTGTGTTGGTGCAGGAAACCACTTTTGCACTTGTATTAGTGTGGAAAAACCACTTTTCGCACTTGCGTTAGTGTTGAAAAACCACTTTTCGCACTTGTGTTAGTGTTGAAAAACCACTTTTCGCACTTGTGTTGGTGCAGGAAACCACTTTTGCACTTGTATTAGTGTGGAAAAACCACTTTTCGCACTTGTGTTAGTGTTGAAAAACCACTTTTCGCACTTGTGTTGGTGCAGGAAACCACTTTTGCACTTGTATTAGTGTGGAAAAACCACTTTTCGCACTTGTGTTGGTGCAGGAAACCACTTTTGCACTTGTATTAGTGTGTAAAAAACACTTTTTGCGCTTGTGATAGTGTTGAAAAACCAGTTTTCGCACTTGTGTTAGTGTTGAAAAACCACTTTTCGCACTTGTGTTGGTGCAGGAAACCACTTTTGCACTTGTATTAGTGTGGGAAAAACCACTTTTCGCACTTGTGTTAGTGTTGAAAAACCACTTTTCGCAGTTGTGTTAGTGTTGAAAAACCACTTTTCGCACTTGTGTTGGTGCAGGAAACCACTTTTGCACTTGTATTAGTGTGTAAAAAACACTTTTTGCGCTTGTGATAGTGTTGAAAAACCAGTTTTCGCACTTGTGTTAATGTTGAAAAACCACTTTCCGCACTTGTGTTAGTGTTGAAAAACCACTTTTTGCACTTGTGTTGGTGCAGGAAACTACTTTTGCACTTGTATTAGTGTGGAAAAAACACTTTTTGCACTTGTGATAGTGTTGAAAAACCACTTTTCGCACTTGTGTTAGTGTTGAAAAACCACTTTTCGCACTTGTGTTGGTGCAGGAAACCACTTTTGCACTTGTATTCGTGTGGAAAAAACACTTTTCGCACTTGTGTTAGTGTTGAAAAACCACTTTTCGCACTTGTGTTAGTGTTGAAAAACCACTTTTCGCACTTGTGTTGGTGCAGGAAACCACTTTTGCACTTGTATTAGTGTGGAAAAACCACTTTTCGCATTTGTGTTAGTGTTGAAAAACCACTTTTCGCACTTGTGTTAGTGTTGAAAAACCACTTTTCGCACTTGTGTTGGTGCAGGAAACCACTTTTGCACTTGTATTAGTGTGGAAAAAACACTTTTTGCACTTGTGATAGTGTTGAAAAACCACTTTTCGCACTTGTGTTAGTGTTGACAAACCACTTTTCGCACTTGTGTTGGTGCAGGAAACCACTTTTGCACTTGTATTAGTGTGGAAAAAACACTTTTCGCACTTGTGTTAGTGTTGAAAAACCACTTTTCGCACTTGTGTTAGTGTTGAAAAACTACTTTTCGCACTTGTGTTGGTGCAGGAAACCACTTTTGCACTTGTATTAGTGTGGAAAAACCACTTTTCGCACTTGTGTTGGTGCAGGAAACCACTTTTGCACTTGTATTAGTGTGTAAAAAACACTTTTTGCGCTTGTGATAGTGTTGAAAAACCAGTTTTCGCACTTGTGTTAGTGTTGAAAAACCACTTTTCGCACTTGTGTTGGTGCAGGAAACCACTTTTGCACTTGTATTAGTGTGGAAAACCACTTTTCGCACTTGTGTTAGTGTTGAAAAACCACTTTTCGCACTTGTGTTAGTGTTGAAAAACCACTTTTCGCACTTGTGTTGGTGCAGGAAACCACTTTTGCACTTGTATTAGTGTGGAAAAAACACTTTTTGCACTTGTGATAGTGTTGAAAAACCACTTTTCGCACTTGTGTTAGTATTGAAAAACCACTTTCCGCACTTGTGTTAGTGTTGAAAAACCACTTTTCACACTTGTGTTGGTGCAGGAAACCACTTTTGCACTTGTATTAGTGAGGAAAAAACACTTTTTGCACTTGTGATAGTGTTGAAAAACCACTTTTCGCACTTGTGTTCATGTTGAAAAACCACTTTTCGCACTTGTGTTGGTGCAGGAAACCACTTTTGCACTTGTATTAGTGTGGAAAAAACACTTTTCGCACTTGTGTTAGTGTTGAAAAACCACTTTTCGCACTTGTGTTAGTGTTGAAAAACCACTTTTCGCACTTGTGTTGGTGCAGGAAACCACTTTTGCACTTGTATTAGTGTGGAAAAACCACTTTTCGCACTTGTGTTAGTGTTGAAAAACCACTTTTCGCACTTGTGTTAGTGTTGAAAAAACACTTTTCGCACTTGTGTTAGTGTTGAAAAACCACTTTTCGCACTTGTGCTGGTGCAGGAAACCACTTTTGCACTTGTATTAGTGTGGAAAAAACACTTTTTGCACTTGTGATAGTGTTGAAAAACCACTTTTCGCACTTGTGTTAGTGTTGAAAAACCACTTTTCGCACTTGTGTTGGTGCAGGAAACCACTTTTGCACTTGTATTAGTGTGGAAAAAACACTTTTTGCACTTGTGATAGTGTTGAAAAACCACTTTTCGCACTTGTGTTAGTGTTGAAAAACCACTTTCCGCACTTGTGTTAGTGTTGAAAAACCACTTTTCGCACTTGTGTTGGTGCAGGAAACAACTTTTGCACTTGTATTAGTGTGGAAAAAACACTTTTTGCACTTGTGATAGTGTTGAAAAACCACTTTCGCACTTGTGTTAGTGTTGAAAAACCACTTTTCGCACTTGTGTTGGTGCAGGAAACCACTTTTGCACTTGTATTAGTGTGGAAAAACCACTTTTCGCACTTGTGTTAGTGTTGAAAAACCACTTTTCGCACTTGTGTTAGTGTTGAAAAACCACTTTTCGCACTTGTGTTGGTGCAGGAAACCACTTTTGCACTTGTACTAGTGTGTAAAAAACACTTTTTGCGCTTGTGATAGTGTTGAAAAACCAGTTTTCGCACTTGTGTTAATGTTGAAAAACCACTTTCCGCACTTGTGTTAGTGTTGAAAAACCACTTTTTGCACTTGTGTTGGTGCAGGAAACTACTTTTGCACTTGTATTAGTGTGGAAAAAACACTTTTTGCACTTGTGATAGTGTTGAAAAACCACTTTTCGCACTTGTGTTAGTGTTGAAAAACCACTTTTCGCACTTGTGTTGGTGCAGGAAACCACTTTTGCACTTGTATTAGTGTGGAAAAAACACTTTTCGCACTTGTGTTAGTGTTGAAAAACCACTTTTCGCACTTGTGTTAGTGTTGAAAAACCACTTTTCGCACTTGTGTTGGTGCAGGAAACCACTTTTGCACTTGTATTAGTGTGGAAAAACCACTTTTCGCATTTGTGTTAGTGTTGAAAAACCACTTTTCGCACTTGTGTTAGTGTTGAAAAACCACTTTTCGCACTTGTGTTGGTGCAGGAAACCACTTTTGCACTTGTATTAGTGTGGAAAAAACACTTTTTGCACTTGTGATAGTGTTGAAAAACCACTTTTCACACTTGTGTTAGTGTTGAAAAACCACTTTTCGCACTTGTGTTAGTGTTGAAAAACCACTTTTCGCACTGATGTTAGTGTTAAAAGACCACTTTTCGCACTTGTGTTGGTGCAGGAAACCACTTTTGCACTTGTATTAGTGTGGAAAAAACACTTTTTGCACTTGTGATAGTGTAGAAAAACCACTTTTCGCACTTGTGTTAGTGTTGAAAAACCACTTTTCGCACTTGTGTTGTTGCAGGAAACCACTTTTGCACTTGTATTAGTGTGGAAAACCACTTTTCGCACTTGTGTTAGTGTTGAAAAACCACTTTTCGCACTTGTGTTAGTGTTGGAAAACCACTTTTCGCACTTGTGTTGGTGCAGGAAACCACTTTTGCACTTGTATTAGTGTGGAAAAAACACTTTTTGCACTTGTGATAGTGTTGAAAAACGACTTTTCGCACTTGTGTTAGTGTTGAAAAACCACTTTCCGCACTTGTGTTAGTGTTGAAAAACCACTTCTCGCACTTGTGTTGGTGCAGGAAACCACTTTTGCACTTGTATTAGTGTGGAAAAAACACTTTTTGCACTTGTGATAGTGTTGAAAAACCACTTTTCGCACTTGTGTTAGTGTTGAAAAACCACTTTTCGCATTTGTGTTGGTGCAGGAAACCACTTTTGCACTTGTATTAGTGTGGAAAAAACACTTTTTGCACCTGTGATAGTGTTGAAAAACCACTTTTCGCACTTGTGTTAGTGTTGAAAAACCACTTTCCGCACTTGTGTTAGTGTTGAAAAACCACTTTTCGCACTTGTGTTGGTGCAGGAAACAACTTTTGCACTTGTATTAGTGTGGAAAAAACTCTTTTTGCACTTGTGATAGTGTTGAAAAACCACTTTTCGCACTTGTGTTAGTGTTGAAAAACCACTTTTCGCACTTGTGTTGGTGCAGGAAACCACTTTTGCACTTGTATTAGTGTGGAAAAAACACTTTTCGCACTTGTGTTAGTGTTGAAAAACCACTTTTCGCACTTGTCTTAGTGTTGAAAAACCACTTTTCGCACTTGTGTTGGTGCAGGAAACCACTTTTGCACTTGTATTAGTGTGGAAAAACCACTTTTTGCACTTGTGTTAGTGTTAAAAAAACCACTTTTCGCACTTGTGTTAGTGTTGAAAAACCACTTTTCGCACTTGTGTTGGTGCAGGAAACTACTTTTGCACTTGTATTAGTGTGGAAAAAACACTTTTTGCACTTGTGATAGTGTTGAAAAACCACTTTTCGCACTTGTGTTAATGTTGAAAAACCACTTTTCGCACTTGTGTTGGTGAAGGAAACCACTTTTGCACTTGTATTAGTGTGGAAAAAACACTTTTTGCACTTGTGATAGTGTTGAAAAACCACTTTTCGCACTTGTGTTAGTGTTGAAAAACCACATTCCGCACTTGTGTTAGTGTTGAAAAACCACTTTTCACACTTGTGTTGGTGCAGGAAACCACTTTTGCACTTGTATTAGTGTGGAAAAAACACTTTTTGCACTTGTGATAGTGTTGAAAAACCACTTTTCGCACTTGTGTTAGTGTTGAAAAACCACTTTTCGCACTTGTGTTAGTGTTGAAAAACCACTTTTTGCACTTGTGTTGGTGCAGGAAACCACTTTTGCACTTGTATTAGTGTGGAAAAAACACTTTTTGCACTTCTGATAGTGTTGAAAAACCACTTTTCGCACTTGTGTTAGTGTTGAAAAACCACTTTCCGCACTTGTGTTAGTGTTGAAAAACCACTTTTCGCACTTGTGTTGGTGCAGGAAACCACTTTTGCACTTGTATTAGTTTGGAAAAAACACTTTTTGCACTTGTGATAGTGTTGAAAAAACACTTTTCGCACTTGTGTTAGTGTTGAAAAACCACTTTTCGCACTTGTGTTGGTGCAGGAAACCACTTTTGCACTTGTATTAGTGTGGAAAAAACACTTTTTGCACTTGTGATAGTGTTGAAAAACCACTTTTCGCACTTGTGTTAGTGTTTAAAAACCACTTTTCGCACTTGTGTTAGTGTTGAAAAACCACTTTTCACACTTGTGTTGGTGCAGGAAACCACTTTTGCACTTGTATTAGTGTGGAAAAACCACTTTTCGCACTTGTGTTAGTGTTGAAAAACCACTTTTCGCACTTGTGTTAGTGTTGAAAAACCACTTTTCGCACTTGTGTTGGTGCAGGAAACCACTTTTGCACTTGTATTAGTGTGGAAAAACCACTTTTCGCACTTGTGTTAGTGTTGAAAAACCACTTTTCGCACTTGTGTTGGTGCAGGAAACCACTTTTGCACTTGTATTAGTGTGGAAAAACCACTTTTCGCACTTGTGTTGGTGCAGGAAACCACTTTTGCACTTGTATTAGTGTGTAAAAAACACTTTTTGCGCTTGTGATAGTGTTGAAAAACCAGTTTTCGCACTTGTGTTAGTGTTGAAAAACCACTTTTCGCACTTGTGTTGGTGCAGGAAACCACTTTTGCACTTGTATTAGTGTGGAAAACCACTTTTCGCACTTGTGTTAGTGTTGAAAAACCACTTTTCGCACTTGTGTTAGTGTTGAAAAACCACTTTTCGCACTTGTGTTGGTGCAGGAAACCACTTTTGCACTTGTATTAGTGTGGAAAAAACACTTTTTGCACTTGTGATAGTGTTGAAAAACCACTTTTCGCACTTGTGTTAGTATTGAAAAACCACTTTTCGCACTTGTGTTAGTATTGAAAAACCACTTTTCGCACTTGTGTTAGTGTTGAAAAACCACTTTTCGCACTTGTGTTGGTGCAGGAAACCACTTTTGCCCTTGTATTAGTGTGGCAAAAACCACTTTTCGCACTTGTGTTAGTGTTGAAAAACCACTTTTCGCACTTGTGTTAGTGTTGAAAAACCACTTTTCGCACTTGTGTTGGTGCAGGAAACCACTTTTGCACTTGTATTAGTGTGTAAAAAACACTTTTTGCGCTTGTGATAGTGTTGAAAAACCAGTTTTTGCACTTGTGTTAATGTTGAAAAACCACTTTCCGCACTTGTGTTAGTGTTGAAAAACCACTTTTTGCACTTGTGTTGGTGCAGGAAACTACTTTTGCACTTGTATTAGTGTGGAAAAAACACTTTTTGCACTTGTGATAGTGTTGAAAAACCACTTTTCGCACTTGTGTTAGTGTTGAAAAACCACTTTTCGCACTTGTGTTGGTGCAGGAAACCACTTTTGCACTTGTATTAGTGTGGAAAAAACACTTTTCGCACTTGTGTTAGTGTTGAAAAACCACTTTTCGCGCTTGTGTTAGTGTTGAAAAACCACTTTTCGCACTTGTGTTGGTGCAGGAAACCACTTTTGCACTTGTATTAGTGTGGAAAAACCACTTTTCGCATTTGTGTTAGTGTTGAAAAACCACTTTTCGCACTTGTGTTAGTGTTGCAAAACCACTTTTCGCACTTGTGTTGGTGCAGGAAACCACTTTTGCACTTGTATTAGTGTGGAAAAAACACTTTTTGCACTTGTGATAGTGTTGAAAAACCACTTTTCACACTTGTGTTAGTGTTGAAAAACCACTTTTCGCACTTGTGTTAGTGTTGAAAAACCACTTTTCGCACTGATGTTAGTGTTAAAAGACCACTTTTCGCACTTGTGTTGGTGCAGGAAACCACTTTTGCACTTGTATTAGTGTGGAAAAAACACTTTTTGCACTTGTGATAGTGTAGAAAAACCACTTTTCGCACTTGTGTTAGTGTTGAAAAACCACTTTTCGCACTTGTGTTGTTGCAGGAAACCACTTTTGCACTTGTATTAGTGTGGAAAAACCACTTTTCGCACTTGTGTTAGTGTTGAAAAACCACTTTTCGCACTTGTGTTAGTGTTGGAAAACCACTTTTCGCACTTGTGTTGGTGCAGGAAACCACTTTTGCACTTGTATTAGTGTGGAAAAAACACTTTTTGCACTTGTGATAGTGTTGAAAAACGACTTTTCGCACTTGTGTTAGTGTTGAAAAACCACTTTCCGCACTTGTGTTAGTGTTGAAAAACCACCTCTCGCACTTGTGTTGGTGCAGGAAACCACTTTTGCACTTGTATTAGTGTGGAAAAAACACTTTTTGCACTTGTGATAGTGTTGAAAAACCACTTTTCGCACTTGTGTTAGTGTTGAAAAACCACTTTTCGCACTTGTGTTGGTGCAGGAAACAACTTTTGCACTTGTATTAGTGTGGAAAAAACACTTTTTGCACTTGTGATAGTGTTGAAAAACCACTTTTCGCACTTGTGGTAGTGTTGAAAAACCACTTTTCGCACTTGTGTTAGTATTGAAAAACCACTTTCCGCACTTGTGTTAGTGTTGAAAAACCACTTTTCACACTTGTGTTGGTGCAGGAAACCACTTTTGCACTTGTATTAGTGTGGAAAAAACACTTTTTGCACTTGTGATAGTGTTGAAAAACCACTTTTCGCACTTGTGTTCATGTTGAAAAACCACTTTTCGCACTTGTGTTGGTGCAGGAAACCACTTTTGCACTTGTATTAGTGTGGAAAAAACACTTTTCGCACTTGTGTTAGTGTTGAAAAACCACTTTTCGCACTTGTGTTAGTGTTGAAAAACCACTTTTCGCACTTGTGTTGGTGCAGGAAAACCACTTTTGCACTTGTATTAGTGTGGAAAAACCACTTTTCGCACTTGTGTTAGTGTTGAAAAACCACTTTTCGCACTTGTGTTAGTGTTGAAAAACCACTTTTCGCACTTGTGTTAGTGCAGGAAACCACTTTTGCACTTGTATTAGTGTGGAAAAAAACACTTTTTGCACTTGTGATAGTGTTGAAAAACCACTTTTCGCACTTGTGTTAGTGTTGAAAAACCACTTTTCGCACTTGTGCTGGTGCAGGAAACCACTTTTGCACTTGTATTAGTGTGGAAAAAACACTTTTTGCACTTGTGATAGTGTTGAAAAACCACTTTTCGCACTTGTGTTAGTGTTGAAAAACCACTTTTCGCACTTGTGTTGGTGCAGGAAACCACTTTTGCACTTGTATCAGTGTGGAAAAAACACTTTTTGCACTTGTGATAGTGTTGAAAAACCACTTTTCGCACTTGTGTTAGTGTTGAAAAACCACTTTCCGCACTTGTGTTAGTGTTGAAAAACCACTTTTCGCACTTGTGTTGGTGCAGGAAACAACTTTTGCACTTGTATTAGTGTGGAAAAAACACTTTTTGCACTTGTGATAGTGTTGAAAAACCACTTTTCGCACTTGTGTTAGTGTTGAAAAACCACTTTTCGCACTTGTGTTGGTGCAGGAAACCACTTTTGCACTTGTATTAGTGTGGCAAAAACCACTTTTCGCACTTGTGTTAGTGTTGAAAAACCACTTTTCGCACTTGTGTTAGTGTTGAAAAACCACTTTTCGCACTTGTGTTGGTGCAGGAAACCACTTTTGCACTTGTATTAGTGTGTAAAAAACACTTTTTGCGCTTGTGATAGTGTTGAAAAACCAGTTTTCGCACTTGTGTTAATGTTGAAAAACCACTTTCCGCACTTGTGTTAGTGTTGAAAAACCACTTTTTGCACTTGTGTTGGTGCAGGCAACTACTTTTGCACTTGTATTCGTGTGGAAAAAACACTTTTTGCACTTGTGATAGTGTTGAAAAACCACTTTTCGCACTTGTGTTAGTGTTGAAAAACCACTTTTCGCACTTGTGTTGGTGCAGGAAACCACTTTTGCACTTGTATTAGTGTGGAAAAAACACTTTTCGCACTTGTGTTAGTGTTGAAAAACCACTTTTCGCACTTGTGTTAGTGTTGAAAAACCACTTTTCGCACTTGTGTTGGTGCAGGAAACCACTTTTGCACTTGTATTAGTGTGGAAAAACCACTTTTCGCATTTGTGTTAGTGTTGAAAAACCACTTTTCGCACTTGTGTTAGTGTTGAAAAACCACTTTTCGCACTTGTGTTGGTGCAGGAAACCACTTTTGCACTTGTATTAGTGTGGAAAAAACACTTTTTGCACTTGTGATAGTGTTGAAAAACCACTTTTCACACTTGTGTTAGTGTTGAAAAACCACTTTTCGCAATTGTGTTAGTGTTGAAAAACCACTTTTCGCACTGATGTTAGTGTTAAAAGACCACTTTTCGCACTTGTGTTGGTGCAGGAAACCACTTTTGCACTTGTATTAGTGTGGAAAAAACACTTTTTGCACTTGTGATAGTGTAGAAAAACCACTTTTCGCACTTGTGTTAGTGTTGAAAAACCACTTTTCGCACTTGTGTTGTTGCAGGAAACCACTTTTGCACTTGTATTAGTGTGGAAAAACCACTTTTCGCACTTGTGTTAGTGTTGAAAAACCACTTTTCGCACTTGTGTTAGTGTTGGAAAACCACTTTTCGCACTTGTGTTGGTGCAGGAAACCACTTTTGCACTTGTATTAGTGTGGAAAAAACACTTTTTGCACTTGTGATAGTGTTGAAAAACGACTTTTCGCACTTGTGTTAGTGTTGAAAAACCACTTTCCGCACTTGTGTTAGTGTTGAAAAACCACTTCTCGCACTTGTGTTGGTGCAGGAAACCACTTTTGCACTTGTATTAGTGTGGAAAAAACACTTTTTGCACTTGTGATAGTGTTGAAAAACCACTTTTCGCACTTGTGTTAGTGTTGAAAAAACCACTTTTCGCATTTGTGTTGGTGCAGGAAACCACTTTTGCACTTGTATTAGTGTGGAAAAAACACTTTTTGCACCTGTGATAGTGTTGAAAAACCACTTTTCGCACTTGTGTTAGTGTTGAAAAACCACTTTCCGCACTTGTGTTAGTGTTGAAAAACCACTTTTCGCACTTGTGTTGGTGCAGGAAACAACTTTTGCACTTGTATTAGTGTGGAAAAAACACTTTTTGCACTTGTGATAGTGTTGAAAAACCACTTTTCGCACTTGTGTTAGTGTTGAAAAACCACTTTTCGCACTTGTGTTGTTGCAGGAAACCACTTTTGCACTTGTATTAGTGTGGAAAACCACTTTTCGCACTTGTGTTAGTGTTGAAAAACCACTTTTCGCACTTGTGTTAGTGTTGGAAAACCACTTTTCGCACTTGTGTTGGTGCAGGAAACCACTTTTGCACTTGTATTAGTGTGGAAAAAACACTTTTTGCACTTGTGATAGTGTTGAAAAACGACTTTTCGCACTTGTGTTAGTGTTGAAAAACCACTTTCCGCACTTGTGTTAGTGTTGAAAAACCACTTCTCGCACTTGTGTTGGTGCAGGAAACCACTTTTGCACTTGTATTAGTGTGGAAAAAACACTTTTTGCACTTGTGATAGTGTTGAAAAACCACTTTTCGCACTTGTGTTAGTGTTGAAAAACCACTTTTCGCATTTGTGTTGGTGCAGGAAACCACTTTTGCACTTGTATTAGTGTGGAAAAAACACTTTTTGCACCTGTGGTAGTGTTGAAAAACCACTTTTCGCACTTGTGTTAGTGTTGAAAAACCACTTTCCGCACTTGTGTTAGTGTTGAAAAACCACTTTTCGCACTTGTGTTGGTGCAGGAAACAACTTTTGCACTTGTATTAGTGTGGAAAAAACTCTTTTTGCACTTGTGATAGTGTTGAAAAACCACTTTTCGCACTTGTGTTAGTGTTGAAAAACCACTTTTCGCACTTGTGTTGGTGCAGGAAACCACTTTTGCACTTGTATTAGTGTGGAAAAAACACTTTTCGCACTTGTGTTAGTGTTGAAAAACCACTTTTCGCACTTGTGTTAGTGTTGAAAAACCACTTTTCGCACTTGTGTTGGTGCAGGAAACCACTTTTGCACTTGTATTAGTGTGGAAAAACCACTTTTTGCACTTGTGTTAGTGTTAAAAAACCACTTTTCGCACTTGTGTTAGTGTTGAAAAACCACTTTTCGCACTTGTGTTGGTGCAGGAAACTACTTTTGCACTTGTATTAGTGTGGAAAAAACACTTTTTGCACTTGTGATAGTGTTGAAAAACCACTTTTCGCACTTGTGTTAATGTTGAAAAACCACTTTTCGCACTTGTGTTGGTGAAGGAAACCACTTTTGCACTTGTATTAGTGTGGAAAAAAACACTTTTTGCACTTGTGATAGTGTTGAAAAACCACTTTTCGCACTTGTGTTAGTGTTGAAAAACCACATTCCGCACTTGTGTTAGTGTTGAAAAACCACTTTTCACACTTGTGTTGGTGCAGGAAACCACTTTTGCACTTGTATTAGTGTGGAAAAAACACTTTTTGCACTTGTGATAGTGTTGAAAAACCACTTTTCGCACTTGTGTTAGTGTTGAAAAACCACTTTTCGCACTTGTGTTAGTGTTGAAAAACCACTTTTTGCACTTGTGTTGGTGCAGGAAACCACTTTTGCACTTGTATTAGTGTGGAAAAAACACTTTTTGCACTTCTGATAGTGTTGAAAAACCACTTTTCGCACTTGTGTTAGTGTTGAAAAACCACTTTCCGCACTTGTGTTAGTGTTGAAAAACCACTTTTCGCACTTGTGTTGGTGCAGGAAACCACTTTTGCACTTGTATTAGTTTGGAAAAAACACTTTTTGCACTTGTGATAGTGTTGAAAAAACACTTTTCGCAGTTGTGTTAGTGTTGAAAAAACACTTTTCGCACTTGTGTTGGTGCAGGAAACCACTTTTGCACTTGTATTAGTGTGGAAAAAACACTTTTTGCACTTGTGATAGTGTTGAAAAACCACTTTTCGCACTTGTGTTAGTGTTTAAAAACCACTTTTCGCACTTGTGTTAGTGTTGAAAAACCACTTTTCACACTTGTGTTGGTGCAGGAAACCACTTTTGCACTTGTATTAGTGTGGAAAAACCACTTTTCGCACTTGTGTTAGTGTTGAAAAACCACTTTTCGCACTTGTGTTAGTGTTGAAAAACCACTTTTCGCACTTGTGTTGGTGCAGGAAACCACTTTTGCACTTGTATTAGTGTGGAAAAACCACTTTTCGCACTTGTGTTAGTGTTGAAAAACCACTTTTCGCACTTGTGTTGGTGCAGGAAACCACTTTTGCACTTGTATTAGTGTGGAAAAACCACTTTTCGCACTTGTGTTGGTGCAGGAAACCACTTTTGCACTTGTATTAGTGTGTAAAAAACACTTTTTGCGCTTGTGATAGTGTTGAAAAACCAGTTTTCGCACTTGTGTTAGTGTTGAAAAACCACTTTTCGCACTTGTGTTGGTGCAGGAAACCACTTTTGCACTTGTATTAGTGTGGAAAACCACTTTTCGCACTTGTGTTAGTGTTGAAAAACCACTTTTCGCACTTGTGTTAGTGTTGAAAAACCACTTTTCGCACTTGTGTTGGGGCAGGAAACCACTTTTGCACTTGTATTAGTGTGGAAAAAACACTTTTTGCACTTGTGATAGTGTTGAAAAACCACTTTTCGCACTTGTGTTAGTATTGAAAAACCACTTTCCGCACTTGTGTTAGTGTTGAAAAACCACTTTTCACACTTGTGTTGGTGCAGGAAACCACTTTTGCACTTGTATTAGTGTGGAAAAAACACTTTTTGCACTTGTGATAGTGTTGAAAAACCACTTTTCGCACTTGTGTTCATGTTGAAAAACCACTTTTCGCACTTGTGTTGGTGCAGGAAACCACTTTTGCACTTGTATTAGTGTGGAAAAAACACTTTTCGCACTTGTGTTAGTGTTGAAAAACCACTTTTCGCACTTGTGTTAGTGTTGAAAAACCACTTTTCGCACTTGTGTTGGTGCAGGAAACCACTTTTGCACTTGTATTAGTGTGGAAAAACCACTTTTCGCACTTGTGTTAGTGTTGAAAAACCACTTTTCGCACTTGTGTTAGTGTTGAAAAACCACTTTTCGCACTTGTGTTAGTGCAGGAAACCACTTTTGCACTTGTATTAGTGTGGAAAAAACACTTTTTGCACTTGTGATAGTGTTGAAAAACCACTTTTCGCACTTGTGTTAGTGTTGAAAAACCACTTTCGCACTTGTGCTGGTGCAGGAAACCACTTTTGCACTTGTATTAGTGTGGAAAAAACACTTTTTGCACTTGTGGTAGTGTTGAAAAACCACTTTTCGCACTTGTGTTAGTGTTGAAAAACCACTTTTCGCACTTGTGTTGGTGCAGGAAACCACTTTTGCACTTGTATTAGTGTGGAAAAAACACTTTTTGCACTTGTGATAGTGTTGAAAAACCACTTTTCGCACTTGTGTTAGTGTTGAAAAACCACTTTCCGCACTTGTGTTAGTGTTGAAAAACCACTTTTCGCACTTGTGTTGGTGCAGGAAACAACTTTTGCACTTGTATTAGTGTGGAAAAAACACTTTTTGCACTTGTGATATTGTTGAAAAACCACTTTTCGCACTTGTGTTAGTGTTGAAAAACCACTTTTCGCACTTGTGTTGGTGCAGGAAACCACTTTTGCACTTGTATTAGTGTGGCAAAAACCACTTTTCGCACTTGTGTTAGTGTTGAAAAACCACTTTTCGCACTTGTGTTAGTGTTGAAAAACCACTTTTCGCACTTGTGTTGGTGCAGGAAACCACTTTTGCACTTGTATTAGTGTGTAAAAAACACTTTTTGCGCTTGTGATAGTGTTGAAAAACCAGTTTTCGCACTTGTGTTGGTGCAGGAAACCACTTTTGCACTTGTATTAGTGTGGAAAAACCACTTTTCGCACTTGTGTTAGTGTTGAAAAACCACTTTTCGCACTTGTGTTAGTGTTGAAAAACCACTTTTCGCACTTGTGTTGGTGCAGGAAACCACTTTTGCACTTGTATTAGTGTGTAAAAAACACTTTTTGCGCTTGTGATAGTGTTGAAAAACCACTTTTCGCACTTGTGTTGGTGCAGGAAACCACTTTTGCACTTGTATTAGTGTGGAAAAACCACTTTTCGCACTTGTGTTGGTGCAGGAAACCACTTTTGCACTTGTATTAGTGTGTAAAAAACACTTTTTGCGCTTGTGATAGTGTTGAAAAACCAGTTTTCGCACTTGTGTTAGTGTTGAAAAACCACTTTTCGCACTTGTGTTGGTGCAGGAAACCACTTTTGCACTTGTATTAGTGTGGAAAACCACTTTTCGCACTTGTGTTAGTGTTGAAAAACCACTTTTCGCACTTGTGTTAGTGTTGAAAAACCACTTTTCGCACTTGTGTTGGGGCAGGAAACCACTTTTGCACTTGTATTAGTGTGGAAAAAACACTTTTTGCACTTGTGATAGTGTTGAAAAACCACTTTTCGCACTTGTGTTAGTATTGAAAAACCACTTTCCGCACTTGTGTTAGTGTTGAAAAACCACTTTTCACACTTGTGTTGGTGCAGGAAACCACTTTTGCACTTGTATTAGTGTGGAAAAAACACTTTTTGCACTTGTGATAGTGTTGAAAAACCACTTTTCGCACTTGTGTTCATGTTGAAAAACCACTTTTCGCACTTGTGTTGGTGCAGGAAACCACTTTTGCACTTGTATTAGTGTGGAAAAAACACTTTTCGCACTTGTGTTAGTGTTGAAAAACCACTTTTCGCACTTGTGTTAGTGTTGAAAAACCACTTTTCGCACTTGTGTTGGTGCAGGAAACCACTTTTGCACTTGTATTAGTGTGGAAAAACCACTTTTCGCACTTGTGTTAGTGTTGAAAAACCACTTTTCGCACTTGTGTTAGTGTTGAAAAACCACTTTTCGCACTTGTGTTAGTGCAGGAAACCACTTTTGCACTTGTATTAGTGTGGAAAAAACACTTTTTGCACTTGTGATAGTGTTGAAAAACCACTTTTCGCACTTGTGTTAGTGTTGAAAAACCACTTTCGCACTTGTGCTGGTGCAGGAAACCACTTTTGCACTTGTATTAGTGTGGAAAAAACACTTTTTGCACTTGTGGTAGTGTTGAAAAACCACTTTTCGCACTTGTGTTAGTGTTGAAAAACCACTTTTCGCACTTGTGTTGGTGCAGGAAACCACTTTTGCACTTGTATTAGTGTGGAAAAAACACTTTTTGCACTTGTGATAGTGTTGAAAAACCACTTTTCGCACTTGTGTTAGTGTTGAAAAACCACTTTCCGCACTTGTGTTAGTGTTGAAAAACCACTTTTCGCACTTGTGTTGGTGCAGGAAACAACTTTTGCACTTGTATTAGTGTGGAAAAAACACTTTTTGCACTTGTGATATTGTTGAAAAACCACTTTTCGCACTTGTGTTAGTGTTGAAAAACCACTTTTCGCACTTGTGTTGGTGCAGGAAACCACTTTTGCACTTGTATTAGTGTGGCAAAAACCACTTTTCGCACTTGTGTTAGTGTTGAAAAACCACTTTTCGCACTTGTGTTAGTGTTGAAAAACCACTTTTCGCACTTGTGTTGGTGCAGGAAACCACTTTTGCACTTGTATTAGTGTGTAAAAAACACTTTTTGCGCTTGTGATAGTGTTGAAAAACCAGTTTTCGCACTTGTGTTAATGTTGAAAAACCACTTTCCGCACTTGTGTTAGTGTTGAAAAACCACTTTTTGCACTTGTGTTGGTGAAGGAAACTACTTTTGCACTTGTATTAGTGTGGAAAAACCACTTTTCGCACTTGTGTTAGTGTTGAAAAACCACTTTTCACACTTGTGTTGGTGCAGGAAACCACTTTTGCACTTGTATTAGTGTGGAAAAAACACTTTTTGCACTTGTGATAGTGTTGAAAAACCACTTTTCGCACTTGTGTTCATGTTGAAAAACCACTTTTCGCACTTGTGTTGGTGCAGGAAACCACTTTTGCACTTGTATTAGTGTGGAAAAAACACTTTTCGCACTTGTGTTAGTGTTGAAAAACCACTTTTCGCACTTGTGTTAGTGTTGAAAAACCACTTTTGGCACTTGTGTTGGTGCAGGAAACCACTTTTGCACTTGTATTAGTGTGGAAAAACCACTTTTCGCACTTGTGTTAGTGTTGAAAAACCACTTTTCGCACTTGTGTTAGTGTTGAAAAACCACTTTTCGCACTTGTGTTAGTGCAGGAAACCAATTTTGCACTTGTATTAGTGTGGAAAAAACACTTTTTGCACTTGTGATAGTGTTGAAAAACCACTTTTCGCACTTGTGTTAGTGTTGAAAAACCACTTTCGCACTTGTGCTGGTGCAGGAAACCACTTTTGCACTTGTATTAGTGTGGAAAAAACACTTTTTGCACTTGTGGTAGTGTTGAAAAACCACTTTTCGCACTTGTGTTAGTGTTGAAAAACCACTTTTCGCACTTGTGTTGGTGCAGGAAACCACTTTTGCACTTGTATTAGTGTGGAAAAAACACTTTTTGCACTTGTGATAGTGTTGAAAAACCACTTTTCGCACTTGTGTTAGTGTTGAAAAACCACTTTCCGCACTTGTGTTAGTGTTGAAAAACCACTTTTCGCACTTGTGTTGGTGCAGGAAACAACTTTTGCACTTGTATTAGTGTGGAAAAAACACTTTTTGCACTTGTGATAGTGTTGAAAAACCACTTTTCGCACTTGTGTTAGTGTTGAAAAACCACTTTTCGCACTTGTGTTGGTGCAGGAAACCACTTTTGCACTTGTATTAGTGTGGCAAAAACCACTTTTCGCACTTGTGTTAGTGTTGAAAAACCACTTTTCGCACTTGTGTTAGTGTTGAAAAACCACTTTTCGCACTTGTGTTGGTGCAGGAAACCACTTTTGCACTTGTATTAGTGTGTAAAAAACACTTTTTGCGCTTGTGATAGTGTTGAAAAACCAGTTTTCGCACTTGTGTTAATGTTGAAAAACCACTTTCCGCACTTGTGTTAGTGTTGAAAAACCACTTTTTGCACTTGTGTTGGTGCAGGAAACTACTTTTGCACTTGTATTAGTGTGGAAAAAACACTTTTTGCACTTGTGATAGTGTTGAAAAACCACTTTTCGCACTTGTGTTAGTGTTGAAAAACCACTTTTCGCACTTGTGTTGGTGCAGGAAACCACTTTTGCACTTGTATTAGTGTGGAAAAAACACTTTTCGCACTTGTGTTAGTGTTGAAAAACCACTTTTCGCACTTGTGTTAGTGTTGAAAAACCACTTTTCGCACTTGTGTTGGTGCAGGAAACCACTTTTGCACTTGTATTAGTGTGGAAAAACCACTTTTCGCATTTGTGTTAGTGTTGAAAAACCACTTTTCGCACTTGTGTTAGTGTTGAAAAACCACTTTTCGCACTTGTGTTGGTGCAGGAAACCACTTTTGCACTTGTATTAGTGTGGAAAAAACACTTTTTGCACTTGTGATAGTGTTGAAAAACCACTTTTCACACTTGTGTTAGTGTTGAAAAACCACTTTTCGCACTTGTGTTAGTGTTGAAAAACCACTTTTCGCACTGATGTTAGTGTTAAAAGACCACTTTTCGCACTTGTGTTGGTGCAGGAAACCACTTTTGCACTTGTATTAGTGTGGAAAAAACACTTTTTGCATTTGTGATAGTGTAGAAAAACCACTTTTCGCACTTGTGTTAGTGTTGAAAAACCACTTTTCGCACTTGTGTTGTTGCAGGAAACCACTTTTGCACTTGTATTAGTGTGGAAAAACCACTTTTCGCACTTGTGTTAGTGTTGAAAAACCACTTTTCGCACTTGTGTTAGTGTTGGAAAACCACTTTTCGCACTTGTGTTGGTGCAGGAAACCACTTTTGCACTTGTATTAGTGTGGAAAAAACACTTTTTGCACTTGTGATAGTGTTGAAAAACGACTTTTCGCACTTGTGTTAGTGTTGAAAAACCACTTTCCGCACTTGTGTTAGTGTTGAAAAACCACTTCTCGCACTTGTGTTGGTGCAGGAAACCACTTTTGCACTTGTATTAGTGTGGAAAAAACACTTTTTGCACTTGTGATAGTGTTGAAAAACCACTTTTCGCACTTGTGTTAGTGTTGAAAAACCACTTTTCGCACTTGTGTTGGTGCAGGAAACAACTTTTGCACTTGTATTAGTGTGGAAAAAACACTTTTTGCACTTGTGATAGTGTTGAAAAACCACTTTTCGCACTTGTGATAGTGTTGAAAAACCACTTTTCGCACTTGTGTTAGTATTGAAAAACCACTTTCCGCACTTGTGTTAGTGTTGAAAAACCACTTTTCACACTTGTGTTGGTGCAGGAAACCACTTTTGCACTTGTATTAGTGTGGAAAAAACACTTTTTGCACTTGTGATAGTGTTGAAAAACCACTTTTCGCACTTGTGTTCATGTTGAAAAACCACTTTTCGCACTTGTGTTGGTGCAGGAAACCACTTTTGCACTTGTATTAGTGTGGAAAAAACACTTTTCGCACTTGTGTTAGTGTTGAAAAACCACTTTTCGCACTTGTGTTAGTGTTGAAAAACCACTTTTCGCACTTGTGTTGGTGCAGGAAACCACTTTTGCACTTGTATTAGTGTGGAAAAACCACTTTTCGCACTTGTGTTAGTGTTGAAAAACCACTTTTCGCACTTGTGTTAGTGTTGAAAAACCACTTTTCGCACTTGTGTTAGTGCAGGAAACCACTTTTGCACTTGTATTAGTGTGGAAAAAACACTTTTTGCACTTGTGATAGTGTTGAAAAACCACTTTTCGCACTTGTGTTAGTGTTGAAAAACCACTTTTCGCACTTGTGCTGGTGCAGGAAACCACTTTTGCACTTGTATTAGTGTGGAAAAACCACTTTGCGCACTTGTGTTAGTGTTGAAAAACAACTTTTCGCACTTGTGTTGGTGCAGGAAACCACTTTTGCACTTGTATTAGTGTGGAAAAAACACTTTTTGCACTTGTGATAGTGTTGAAAAACCACTTTTCGCACTTGTGTTAGTGTTGAAAAACCACTTTCCGCACTTGTGTTAGTGTTGAAAAACCACTTTTCGCACTTGTGTTGGTGCAGGAAACAACTTTTGCACTTGTATTAGTGTGGAAAAACACTTTTTGCACTTGTGATAGTGTTGAAAAACCACTTTTTGCACTTGTGTTAGTGTTGAAAAACCACTTTTCGCACTTGTGTTGGTGCAGGAAACCACTTTTGCACTTGTATTAGTGTGGCAAAAACCACTTTTCGCACTTGTGTTAGTGTTGAAAAACCACTTTTCGCACTTGTGTTAGTGTTGAAAAACCACTTTTCGCACTTGTGTTGGTGCAGGAAACCACTTTTGCACTTGTATTAGTGTGTAAAAAACACTTTTTGCGCTTGTGATAGTGTTGAAAAACCAGTTTTCGCACTTGTGTTAATGTTGAAAAACCACTTTCCGCACTTGTGTTAGTGTTGAAAAACCACTTTTTGCACTTGTGTTGGTGCAGGAAACTACTTTTGCACTTGTATTAGTGTGGAAAAAACACTTTTTGCACTTGTGATAGTGTTGAAAAACCACTTTTCGCACTTGTGTTAGTGTTGAAAAACCACTTTTCGCACTTGTGTTGGTGCAGGAAACCACTTTTGCACTTGTATTAGTGTGGAAAAAACACTTTTCGCACTTGTGTTAGTGTTGAAAAACCACTTTTCGCACTTGTGTTAGTGTTGAAAAACCACTTTTCGCACTTGTGTTGGTGCAGGAAACCACTTTTGCACTTGTATTAGTGTGGAAAAACCACTTTTCGCATTTGTGTTAGTGTTGAAAAACCACTTTTCGCACTTGTGTTAGTGTTGAAAAACCACTTTTCACACTTGTGTTGGTGCAGGAAACCACTTTTGCACTTGTATTAGTGTGGAAAAAACACTTTTTGCACTTGTGATAGTGTTGAAAAACCACTTTTCACACTTGTGTTAGTGTTGAAAAACCACTTTTCGCACTTGTGTTAGTGTTGAAAAACCACTTTTGCACTTGTATTAGTGTGGAAAAAACACTTTTTGCACTTGTGATAGTGTAGAAAAACCACTTTTCGCACTTGTGTTAGTGTTGAAAAACCACTTTTCGCACTTGTGTTGTTGCAGGAAACCACTTTTGCACTTGTATTAGTGTGGAAAAACCACTTTTCGCACTTGTGTTAGTGTTGAAAAACCACTTTTCGCACTTGTGTTAGTGTTGGAAAACCACTTTTCGCACTTGTGTTGGTGCAGGAAACCACTTTTGCACTTGTATTAGTGTGGAAAAAACACTTTTTGCACTTGTGATAGTGTTGAAAAACGACTTTTCGCACTTGTGTTAGTGTTGAAAAACCACTTTCCGCACTTGTGTTAGTGTTGAAAAACCACTTCTCGCACTTGTGTTGGTGCAGGAAACCACTTTTGCACTTGTATTAGTGTGGAAAAAACACTTTTTGCACTTGTGATAGTGTTGAAAAACCACTTTTCGCACTTGTGTTAGTGTTGAAAAACCACTTTTCGCATTTGTGTTGGTGCAGGAAACCACTTTTGCACTTGTATTAGTGTGGAAAAAACACTTTTTGCACCTGTGATAGTGTTGAAAAACCACTTTTCGCACTTGTGTTAGTGTTGAAAAACCACTTTCCGCACTTGTGTTAGTGTTGAAAAACCACTTTTCGCACTTGTGTTGGTGCAGGAAACAACTTTTGCACTTGTATTAGTGTGGAAAAAACACTTTTTGCACTTGTGATAGTGTTGAAAAACCACTTTTCGCACTTGTGTTAGTGTTGAAAAACCACTTTTCGCATTTGTGTTGGTGCAGGAAACCACTTTTGCACTTGTATTAGTGTGGAAAAAACACTTTTTGCACCTGTGATAGTGTTGAAAAACCACTTTTTGCACTTGTGATAGTGTTGAAAAACCACTTTTCGCACTTGTGTTAGTGTTGAAAAACCACTTTCCGCACTTGTGTTAGTGTTGAAAAACCACTTTTCGCACTTGTGTTGGTGCAGGAAATAACTTTTGCACTTGTATTAGTGTGGAAAAAACACTTTTTGCACTTGTGATAGTGTTGAAAAACCACTTTTCGCACTTGTGTTAGTGTTGAAAAACCACTTTTCGCACTTGTGTTGGTGCAGGAAACCACTTTTGCACTTGTGTTAGTGTGGAAAAAACACTTTTCGCACTTGTGTTGGTGCAGGAAACCACTTTTGCACTTGTATTAGTGTGGAAAAAACACTTTTTGCACTTGTGTTAGTGTTGAAAAACCACTTTTCGCACTTGTGTTAGTGTTGAAAAACCACTTTTCGCACTTGTGTTGGTGCAGGAAACCACTTTTGCACTTGTATTAGTGTGGAAAAACCACTTTTCGCACTTGTGTTAGTGTTGAAAAACCACTTTTCGCACTTGTGTTAGTGTTTAAAAACCACTTTTCGCACTTGTGTTAGTGCAGGAAACCACTTTTGCACTTGTATTAGTGTGGAAAAAACACTTTTTGCACTTGTGATAGTGTTGAAAAACCACTTTTCGCACTTGTGTTAGTGTTGAAAAAACACTTTTTGCACTTGTGATAGTGTTGAAAAACCACTTTTCGCACTTGTGTTCATGTTGAAAAACCACTTTTCGCACTTGTGTTGGTGCAGGAAACCACTTTTGCACTTGTATTAGTGTGGAAAAAACACTTTTCGCACTTGTGTTAGTGTTGAAAAACCACTTTCCGCACTTGTGTTAGTGTTGAAAAACCACTTTTCGCACTTGTGTTGGTGCAGGAAACAACTTTTGCACTTGTATTAGTGTGGAAAAAACACTTTTTGCACTTGTGATATTGTTGAAAAACCACTTTTCGCACTTGTGTTAGTGTTGAAAAACCACTTTTCGCACTTGTGTTGGTGCAGGAAACCACTTTTGCACTTGTATTAGTGTGGCAAAAACCACTTTTCGCACTTGTGTTAGTGTTGAAAAACCACTTTTCGCACTTGTGTTAGTGTTGAAAAACCACTTTTCGCACTTGTGTTGGTGCAGGAAACCACTTTTGCACTTGTATTAGTGTGTAAAAAACACTTTTTGCGCTTGTGATAGTGTTGAAAAACCAGTTTTCGCACTTGTGTTAATGTTGAAAAACCACTTTCCGCACTTGTGTTAGTGTTGAAAAACCACTTTTTGCACTTGTGTTGGTGCAGGAAACTACTTTTGCACTTGTATTAGTGTGGAAAAACCACTTTTCGCACTTGTGTTAGTGTTGAAAAACCACTTTTCACACTTGTGTTGGTGCAGGAAACCACTTTTGCACTTGTATTAGTGTGGAAAAAACACTTTTTGCACTTGTGATAGTGTTGAAAAACCACTTTTCGCACTTGTGTTCATGTTGAAAAACCACTTTTCGCACTTGTGTTGGTGCAGGAAACCACTTTTGCACTTGTATTAGTGTGGAAAAAACACTTTTCGCACTTGTGTTAGTGTTGAAAAACCACTTTTCGCACTTGTGTTAGTGTTGAAAAACCACTTTTGGCACTTGTGTTGGTGCAGGAAACCACTTTTGCACTTGTATTAGTGTGGAAAAACCACTTTTCGCACTTGTGTTAGTGTTGAAAAACCACTTTTCGCACTTGTGTTAGTGTTGAAAAACCACTTTTCGCACTTGTGTTAGTGCAGGAAACCACTTTTGCACTTGTATTAGTGTGGAAAAAACACTTTTTGCACTTGTGATAGTGTTGAAAAACCACTTTTCGCACTTGTGTTAGTGTTGAAAAACCACTTTCGCACTTGTGCTGGTGCAGGAAACCACTTTTGCACTTGTATTAGTGTGGAAAAAACACTTTTTGCACTTGTGGTAGTGTTGAAAAACCACTTTTCGCACTTGTGTTAGTGTTGAAAAACCACTTTTCGCACTTGTGTTGGTGCAGGAAACCACTTTTGCACTTGTATTAGTGTGGAAAAAACACTTTTTGCACTTGTGATAGTGTTGAAAAACCACTTTTCGCACTTGTGTTAGTGTTGAAAAACCACTTTCCGCACTTGTGTTAGTGTTGAAAAACCACTTTTCGCACTTGTGTTGGTGCAGGAAACAACTTTTGCACTTGTATTAGTGTGGAAAAAACACTTTTTGCACTTGTGATAGTGTTGAAAAACCACTTTTCGCACTTGTGTTAGTGTTGAAAAACCACTTTTCGCACTTGTGTTGGTGCAGGAAACCACTTTTGCACTTGTATTAGTGTGGCAAAAACCACTTTTCGCACTTGTGTTAGTGTTGAAAAACCACTTTTCGCACTTGTGTTAGTGTTGAAAAACCACTTTTCGCACTTGTGTTGGTGCAGGAAACCACTTTTGCACTTGTATTAGTGTGTAAAAAACACTTTTTGCACTTGTGATAGTGTTGAAAAACCAGTTTTCGCACTTGTGTTAATGTTGAAAAACCACTTTCCGCACTTGTGTTAGTGTTGAAAAACCACTTTTTGCACTTGTGTTGGTGCAGGAAACTACTTTTGCACTTGTATTAGTGTGGAAAAAACACTTTTTGCACTTGTGATAGTGTTGAAAAACCACTTTTCGCACTTGTGTTAGTGTTGAAAAACCACTTTTCGCACTTGTGTTGGTGCAGGAAACCACTTTTGCACTTGTATTAGTGTGGAAAAAACACTTTTCGCACTTGTGTTAGTGTTGAAAAACCACTTTTCGCACTTGTGTTAGTGTTGAAAAACCACTTTTCGCACTTGTGTTGGTGCAGGAAACCACTTTTGCACTTGTATTAGTGTGGAAAAACCACTTTTCGCATTTGTGTTAGTGTTGAAAAACCACTTTTCGCACTTGTGTTAGTGTTGAAAAACCACTTTTCGCACTTGTGTTGGTGCAGGAAACCACTTTTGCACTTGTATTAGTGTGGAAAAAACACTTTTTGCACTTGTGATAGTGTTGAAAAACCACTTTTCACACTTGTGTTAGTGTTGAAAAACCACTTTTCGCACTTGTGTTAGTGTTGAAAAACCACTTTTCGCACTGATGTTAGTGTTAAAAGACCACTTTTCGCACTTGTGTTGGTGCAGGAAACCACTTTTGCACTTGTATTAGTGTGGAAAAAACACTTTTTGCATTTGTGATAGTGTAGAAAAACCACTTTTCGCACTTGTGTTAGTGTTGAAAAACCACTTTTCGCACTTGTGTTGTTGCAGGAAACCACTTTTGCACTTGTATTAGTGTGGAAAAACCACTTTTCGCACTTGTGTTAGTGTTGAAAAACCACTTTTCGCACTTGTGTTAGTGTTGGAAAACCACTTTTCGCACTTGTGTTGGTGCAGGAAACCACTTTTGCACTTGTATTAGTGTGGAAAAAACACTTTTTGCACTTGTGATAGTGTTGAAAAACGACTTTTCGCACTTGTGTTAGTGTTGAAAAACCACTTTCCGCACTTGTGTTAGTGTTGAAAAACCACTTCTCGCACTTGTGTTGGTGCAGGAAACCACTTTTGCACTTGTATTAGTGTGGAAAAAACACTTTTTGCACTTGTGATAGTGTTGAAAAACCACTTTTCGCACTTGTGTTAGTGTTGAAAAACCACTTTTCGCACTTGTGTTGGTGCAGGAAACAACTTTTGCACTTGTATTAGTGTGGAAAAAACACTTTTTGCACTTGTGATAGTGTTGAAAAACCACTTTTCGCACTTGTGATAGTGTTGAAAAACCACTTTTCGCACTTGTGTTAGTATTGAAAAACCACTTTCCGCACTTGTGTTAGTGTTGAAAAACCACTTTTCACACTTGTGTTGGTGCAGGAAACCACTTTTGCACTTGTATTAGTGTGGAAAAAACACTTTTCGCACTTGTGTTAGTGTTGAAAAACCACTTTTCGCACTTGTGTTAGTGTTGAAAAACCACTTTTCGCACTTGTGTTGGTGCAGGAAACAACTTTTGCACTTGTATTAGTGTGGAAAAAACACTTTTTGCACTTGTGATAGTGTTGAAAAACCACTTTTCGCACTTGTGATAGTGTTGAAAAACCACTTTTCGCACTTGTGTTAGTATTGAAAAACCACTTTCCGCACTTGTGTTAGTGTTGAAAAACCACTTTTCACACTTGTGTTGGTGCAGGAAACCACTTTTGCACTTGTATTAGTGTGGAAAAAACACTTTTCGCACTTGTGTTAGTGTTGAAAAACCACTTTTCGCACTTGTGTTAGTGTTGAAAAACCACTTTTCGCACTTGTGTTGGTGCAGGAAACCACTTTTGCACTTGTATTAGTGTGGAAAAACCACTTTTCGCACTTGTGTTAGTGTTGAAAAACCACTTTTCGCACTTGTGTTAGTGTTGAAAAACCACTTTTCGCACTTGTGTTAGTGCAGGAAACCACTTTTGCACTTGTATTAGTGTGGAAAAAACACTTTTTGCACTTGTGATAGTGTTGAAAAACCACTTTTCGCACTTGTGTTAGTGTTGAAAAACCACTTTTCGCACTTGTGCTGGTGCAGGAAACCACTTTTGCACTTGTATTAGTGTTGAAAAACCACTTTTCGCACTTGTGTTAGTGTTGAAAAACAACTTTTCGCACTTGTGTTGGTGCAGGAAACCACTTTTGCACTTGTATTAGTGTGGAAAAAACACTTTTTGCACTTGTGATAGTGTTGAAAAACCACTTTTCGCACTTGTGTTAGTGTTGAAAAACCACTTTCCGCACTTGTGTTAGTGTTGAAAAACCACTTTTCGCACTTGTGTTGGTGCAGGAAACAACTTTTGCACTTGTATTAGTGTGGAAAAACACTTTTTGCACTTGTGATAGTGTTGAAAAACCACTTTTTGCACTTGTGTTAGTGTTGAAAAACCACTTTTCGCACTTGTGTTGGTGCAGGAAACCACTTTTGCACTTGTATTAGTGTGGCAAAAACCACTTTTCGCACTTGTGTTAGTGTTGAAAAACCACTTTTCGCACTTGTGTTAGTGTTGAAAAACCACTTTTCGCACTTGTGTTGGTGCAGGAAACCACTTTTGCACTTGTATTAGTGTGTAAAAAACACTTTTTGCGCTTGTGATAGTGTTGAAAAACCAGTTTTCGCACTTGTGTTAATGTTGAAAAACCACTTTCCGCACTTGTGTTAGTGTTGAAAAACCACTTTTTGCACTTGTGTTGGTGCAGGAAACTACTTTTGCACTTGTATTAGTGTGGAAAAAACACTTTTTGCACTTGTGATAGTGTTGAAAAACCACTTTTCGCACTTGTGTTAGTGTTGAAAAACCACTTTACGCACTTGTGTTGGTGCAGGAAACCACTTTTGCACTTGTATTAGTGTGGAAAAAACACTTTTCGCACTTGTGTTAGTGTTGAAAAACCACTTTTCGCACTTGTGTTAGTGTTGAAAAACCACTTTTCGCACTTGTGTTGGTGCAGGAAACCACTTTTGCACTTGTATTAGTGTGGAAAAACCACTTTTCGCATTTGTGTTAGTGTTGAAAAACCACTTTTCGCACTTGTGTTAGTGTTGAAAAACCACTTTTCGCACTTGTGTTGGTGCAGGAAACCACTTTTGCACTTGTATTAGTGTGGAAAAAACACTTTTTGCACTTGTGATAGTGTTGAAAAACCACTTTTCACACTTGTGTTAGTGTTGAAAAACCACTTTTCGCACTTGTGTTAGTGTTGAAAAACCACTTTTGCACTTGTATTAGTGTGGAAAAAACACTTTTTGCACTTGTGATAGTGTAGAAAAACCACTTTTCGCACTTGTGTTAGTGTTGAAAAACCACTTTTCGCACTTGTGTTGTTGCAGGAAACCACTTTTGCACTTGTATTAGTGTGGAAAAACCACTTTTCGCACTTGTGTTAGTGTTGAAAAACCACTTTTCGCACTTGTGTTAGTGTTGGAAAACCACTTTTCGCACTTGTGTTGGTGCAGGAAACCACTTTTGCACTTGTATTAGTGTGGAAAAAACACTTTTTGCACTTGTGATAGTGTTGAAAAACGACTTTTCGCACTTGTGTTAGTGTTGAAAAACCACTTTCCGCACTTGTGTTAGTGTTGAAAAACCACCTCTCGCACTTGTGTTGGTGCAGGAAACCACTTTTGCACTTGTATTAGTGTGGAAAAAACACTTTTTGCACTTGTGATAGTGTTGAAAAACCACTTTTCGCACTTGTGTTAGTGTTGAAAAACCACTTTTCGCATTTGTGTTGGTGCAGGAAACCACTTTTGCACTTGTATTAGTGTGGAAAAAACACTTTTTGCACCTGTGATAGTGTTGAAAAACCACTTTTCGCACTTGTGTTAGTGTTGAAAAACCACTTTCCGCACTTGTGTTAGTGTTGAAAAACCACTTTTCGCACTTGTGTTGGTGCAGGAAACAACTTTTGCACTTGTATTAGTGTGGAAAAAACACTTTTTGCACTTGTGATAGTGTTGAAAAACCACTTTTCGCACTTGTGTTAGTGTTGAAAAACCACTTTTCGCATTTGTGTTGGTGCAGGAAACCACTTTTGCACTTGTATTAGTGTGGAAAAAACACTTTTTGCACCTGTGATAGTGTTGAAAAACCACTTTTTGCACTTGTGATAGTGTTGAAAAACCACTTTTCGCACTTGTGTTAGTGTTGAAAAACCACTTTCCGCACTTGTGTTAGTGTTGAAAAACCACTTTTCGCACTTGTGTTGGTGCAGGAAATAACTTTTGCACTTGTATTAGTGTGGAAAAAACACTTTTTGCACTTGTGATAGTGTTGAAAAACCACTTTTCGCACTTGTGTTAGTGTTGAAAAACCACTTTTCGCACTTGTGTTGGTGCAGGAAACCACTTTTGCACTTGTGTTAGTGTGGAAAAAACACTTTTCGCACTTGTGTTGGTGCAGGAAACCACTTTTGCACTTGTATTAGTGTGGAAAAAACACTTTTTGCACTTGTGTTAGTGTTGAAAAACCACTTTTCGCACTTGTGTTAGTGTTGAAAAACCACTTTTCGCACTTGTGTTGGTGCAGGAAACCACTTTTGCACTTGTATTAGTGTGGAAAAACCACTTTTCGCACTTGTGTTAGTGTTGAAAAACCACTTTTCGCACTTGTGTTATTGTTTAAAAACCACTTTTCGCACTTGTGTTAGTGCAGGAAACCACTTTTGCACTTGTATTAGTGTGGAAAAAACACTTTTTGCACTTGTGATAGTGTTGAAAAACCACTTTTCGCACTTGTGTTAGTGTTGAAAAAACACTTTTTGCACTTGTGATAGTGTTGAAAAACCACTTTTCGCACTTGTGTTCATGTTGAAAAACCACTTTTCGCACTTGTGTTGGTGCAGGAAACCACTTTTGCACTTGTATTAGTGTGGAAAAAACACTTTTCGCACTTGTGTTAGTGTTGAAAAACCACTTTTCGCACTTGTGTTAGTGTTGAAAAACCACTTTTCGCACTTGTGTTGGTGCAGGAAACCACTTTTGCACTTGTATTAGTGTGGAAAAACCACTTTTCGCACTTGTGTTAGTGTTGAAAAACCACTTTTCGCACTTGTGTTAGTGTTGAAAAACCACTTTTCGCACTTGTGTTAGTGCAGGAAACCACTTTTGCACTTGTATTAGTGTGGAAAAAACACTTTTTGCACTTGTGATAGTGTTGAAAAACCACTTTTCGCACTTGTGTTAGTGTTGAAAAACCACTTTTCGCACTTGTGCTGGTGCAGGAAACCACTTTTGCACTTGTATTAGTGTGGAAAAAACACTTTTTGCACTTGTGATAGTGTTGAAAAACCACTTTTCGCACTTGTGTTGGTGTTGAAAAACCACTTTTCGCACTTGTGTTGGTGCAGGAAACCACTTTTGCACTTGTATTAGTGTGGAAAAAACACTTTTTGCACTTGTGATAGTGTTGAAAAACCACTTTTCGCACTTGTGTTAGTGTTGAAAAACCACTTTCCGCACTTGTGTTAGTGTTGAAAAACCACTTTTCGCACTTGTGTTGGTGCAGGAAACACCTTTTGCACTTGTATTAGTGTGGAAAAAACACTTTTTTCACTTGTGATAGTGTTGAAAAACCACTTTTCGCACTTGTGTTAGTGTTGAAAAACCACTTTCCGCACTTGTGTTAGTGTTGAAAAACCACTCCTCGCACTTGTGTTGGTGCAGGAAACCACTTTTGCACTTGTATTAGTGTGGAAAAAACACTTTTTGCACTTGTGATAGTGTTGAAAAACCACTTTTCGCACTTGTGTTAGTGTTGAAAAACCACTTTTCGCATTTGTGTTGGTGCAGGAAACCACTTTTGCACTTGTATTAGTGTGGAAAAAACACTTTTTGCACCTGTGATAGTGTTGAAAAACCACTTTTCGCACTTGTGTTAGTGTTGAAAAACCACTTTCCGCACTTGTGTTAGTGTTGAAAAACCACTTTTCGCACTTGTGTTGGTGCAGGAAACAACTTTTGCACTTGTATTAGTGTGGAAAAAACACTTTTTGCACTTGTGATAGTGTTGAAAAACCACTTTTCGCACTTGTGTTAGTGTTGAAAAACCACTTTTCGCATTTGTGTTGGTGCAGGAAACCACTTTTGCACTTGTATTAGTGTGGAAAAAACACTTTTTGCACCTGTGATAGTGTTGAAAAACCACTTTTTGCACTTGTGATAGTGTTGAAAAACCACTTTTCGCACTTGTGTTAGTGTTGAAAAACCACTTTCCGCACTTGTGTTAGTGTTGAAAAACCACTTTTCGCACTTGTGTTGGTGCAGGAAATAACTTTTGCACTTGTATTAGTGTGGAAAAAACACTTTTTGCACTTGTGATAGTGTTGAAAAACCACTTTTCGCACTTGTGTTAGTGTTGAAAAACCACTTTTCGCACTTGTGTTGGTGCAGGAAACCACTTTTGCACTTGTGTTAGTGTGGAAAAAACACTTTTCGCACTTGTGTTGGTGCAGGAAACCACTTTTGCACTTGTATTAGTGTGGAAAAAACACTTTTTGCACTTGTGTTAGTGTTGAAAAACCACTTTTCGCACTTGTGTTAGTGTTGAAAAACCACTTTTCGCACTTGTGTTGGTGCAGGAAACCACTTTTGCACTTGTATTAGTGTGGAAAAACCACTTTTCGCACTTGTGTTAGTGTTGAAAAACCACTTTTCGCACTTGTGTTAGTGTTGAAAAACCACTTTTCGCACTTGTGTTAGTGCAGGAAACCACTTTTGCACTTGTATTAGTGTGGAAAAAACACTTTTTGCACTTGTGATAGTGTTGAAAAACCACTTTTCGCACTTGTGTTAGTGTTGAAAAAACACTTTTTGCACTTGTGATAGTGTTGAAAAACCACTTTTCGCACTTGTGTTCATGTTGAAAAACCACTTTTCGCACTTGTGTTGGTGCAGGAAACCACTTTTGCACTTGTATTAGTGTGGAAAAAACACTTTTCGCACTTGTGTTAGTGTTGAAAAACCACTTTTCGCACTTGTGTTAGTGTTGAAAAACCACTTTTCGCACTTGTGTTGGTGCAGGAAACCACTTTTTCACTTGTATTAGTGTGGAAAAACCACTTTTCGCACTTGTGTTAGTGTTGAAAAACCACTTTTCGCACTTGTGTTAGTGTTGAAAAACCACTTTTCGCACTTGTGTTAGTGCAGGAAACCACTTTTGCACTTGTATTAGTGTGGAAAAAACACTTTTTGCACTTGTGATAGTGTTGAAAAACCACTTTTCGCACTTGTGTTAGTGTTGAAAAACCACTTTTCGCACTTGTGCTGGTGCAGGAAACCACTTTTGCACTTGTATTAGTGTGGAAAAAACACTTTTTGCACTTGTGATAGTGTTGAAAAACCACTTTTCGCACTTGTGTTAGTGTTGAAAAACCACTTTTCGCACTTGTGTTGGTGCAGGAAACCACTTTTGCACTTGTATTAGTGTGGAAAAAACACTTTTTGCACTTGTGATAGTGTTGAAAAACCACTTTTCGCACTTGTGTTAGTGTTGAAAAACCACTTTCCGCACTTGTGTTAGTGTTGAAAAACCACTTTTCGCACTTGTGTTGGTGCAGGAAACAACTTTTGCACTTGTATTAGTGTGGAAAAAACACTTTTTGCACTTGTGATAGTGTTGAAAAACCACTTTTCGCACTTGTGTTAGTGTTGAAAAACCACTTTTCGCACTTGTGTTGGTGCAGGAAACCACTTTTGCACTTGTATTAGTGTGGCAAAAACCACTTTTCGCACTTGTGTTAGTGTTGAAAAACCACTTTTCGCACTTGTGTTAGTGTTGAAAAACCACTTTTCGCACTTGTGTTGGTGCAGGAAACCACTTTTGCACTTGTATTAGTGTGTAAAAAACACTTTTTGCGCTTGTGATAGTGTTGAAAAACCAGTTTTCGCACTTGTGTTAATGTTGAAAAACCACTTTCCGCACTTGTGTTAGTGTTGAAAAACCACTTTTTGCACTTGTGTTGGTGCAGGAAACTACTTTTGCACTTGTATTAGTGTGGAAAAAACACTTTTTGCACTTGTGATAGTGTTGAAAAACCACTTTTTGCACTTGTGTTAGTGTTGAAAAACCACTTTTCGCACTTGTGTTGGTGCAGGAAACCACTTTTGCACTTGTATTAGTGTGGAAAAAACACTTTTCGCACTTGTGTTAGTGTTGAAAAACCACTTTTCGCACTTGTGTTAGTGTTGAAAAACCACTTTTCGCACTTGTGTTGGTGCAGGAAACCACTTTTGCACTTGTATTAGTGTGGAAAAACCACTTTTCGCATTTGTGTTAGTGTTGAAAAACCACTTTTCGCACTTGTGTTAGTGTTGAAAAACCACTTTTCGCACTTGTGTTGGTGCAGGAAACCACTTTTGCACTTGTATTAGTGTGGAAAAAACACTTTTTGCACTTGTGATAGTGTTGAAAAACCACTTTTCACACTTGTGTTAGTGTTGAAAAACCACTTTTCGCACTTGTGTTAGTGTTGAAAAACCACTTTTCGCACTGATGTTAGTGTTAAAAGACCACTTTTCGCACTTGTGTTGGTGCAGGAAACCACTTTTGCACTTGTATTAGTGTGGAAAAAACACTTTTTGCACTTGTGATAGTGTAGGAAAACCACTTTTCGCACTTGTGTTAGTGTTGAAAAACCACTTTTCGCACTTGTGTTGTTGCAGGAAACCACTTTTGCACTTGTATTAGTGTGGAAAAACCACTTTTCGCACTTGTGTTAGTGTTGAAAAACCACTTTTCGCACTTGTGTTAGTGTTGGAAAACCACTTTTCGCACTTGTGTTGGTGCAGGAAACCACTTTTGCACTTGTATTAGTGTGGAAAAAACACTTTTTGCACTTGTGATAGTGTTGAAAAACGACTTTTCGCACTTGTGTTAGTGTTGAAAAACCACTTTCCGCACTTGTGTTAGTGTTGAAAAACCACTTCTCGCACTTGTGTTGGTGCAGGAAACCACTTTTGCACTTGTATTAGTGTGGAAAAAACACTTTTTGCACTTGTGATAGTGTTGAAAAACCACTTTTCGCACTTGTGTTAGTGTTGAAAAACCACTTTTCGCATTTGTGTTGGTGCAGGAAACCACTTTTGCACTTGTATTAGTGTGGAGAAAACACTTTTTGCACCTGTGATAGTGTTGAAAAACCACTTTTCGCACTTGTGTTAGTGTTGAAAAACCACTTTCCGCACTTGTGTTAGTGTTGAAAAACCACTTTTCGCACTTGTGTTGGTGCAGGAAACAACTTTTGCACTTGTATTAGTGTGGAAAAAACACTTTTTGCACTTGTGATAGTGTTGAAAAACCACTTTTCGCACTTGTGTTAGTGTTGAAAAACCACTTTTCGCATTTGTGTTGGTGCAGGAAACCACTTTTGCACTTGTATTAGTGTGGAAAAAACACTTTTTGCACCTGTGATAGTGTTGAAAAACCACTTTTTGCACTTGTGATAGTGTTGAAAAACCACTTTTCGCACTTGTGTTAGTGTTGAAAAACCACTTTCCGCACTTGTGTTAGTGTTGAAAAACCACTTTTCGCACTTGTGTTGGTGCAGGAAATAACTTTTGCACTTGTATTAGTGTGGAAAAAACACTTTTTGCACTTGTGATAGTGTTGAAAAACCACTTTTCGCACTTGTGTTAGTGTTGAAAAACCACTTTTCGCACTTGTGTTGGTGCAGGAAACCACTTTTGCACTTGTGTTAGTGTGGAAAAAACACTTTTCGCACTTGTGTTGGTGCAGGAAACCACTTTTGCACTTGTATTAGTGTGGAAAAAACACTTTTTGCACTGGTGATAGTGTTGAAAAACCACTTTTCGCACTTGTGTTAGTGTTGAAAAACCACTTTCCGCACTTGTGTTAGTGTTGAAAAACCACTTTTCGCACTTGTGTTGGTGCAGGAAACCACTTTTGCACTTGTGTTAGTGTGGAAAAAACACTTTTTGCACTTGTGATAGTGTTGAAAAACCACTTTTCGCACTTGTGTTAGTGTTGAAAAACCACTTTTCGCACTTGTGTTGGTGCAGGAAACCACTTTTGCACTTGTATTAGTGTGGAAATAACACTTTTCGCACTTGTGTTAGTGTTGAAAAACCACTTTTCGCACTTGTGTTAGTGTTGAAAAACCACTTTTCGCACTTGTGTTGGTGCAGGAAACCACTTTTGCACTTGTATTAGTGTGGAAAAACCACTTTTCGCACTTGTGATAGTGTTGAAAAACCACTTTTCGCACTTGTGTTAGTATTGAAAAACCACTTTCCGCACTTGTGTTAGTGTTGAAAAACCACTTTTCACACTTGTGTTGGTGCAGGAAACCACTTTTGCACTTGTATTAGTGTGGAAAAAACACTTTTTGCACTTGTGATAGTGTAGAAAAACCACTTTTCGCACTTGTGTTGGTGCAGGAAACCACTTTTGAACTTGTATTAGTGTGGAAAAACCACTTTTCGCACTTGTGTTAGTGTTGAAAAACCACTTTTAGCACTTGTGTTAGTGTTGAAAAACCACTTTTCGCACTTGTGTTGGTGCAGGAAACCACTTTTGCACTTGTATTAGTGTGGAAAAAACACTTTTTGCACTTGTGATAGTGTTGAAAAACCACTTTTCGCACTTGTGTTAGTGTTGAAAAACCACTTTTCGCACTTGTGTTGGTGCAGGAAACCACTTTTGCACTTGTATTAGTGTGGAAAAAACACTTTTTGCACTTGTGATAGTGTTGAAAAACCACTTTTCGCACTTGTGTTAGTGTTGAAAAACCACTTTCCGCACTTGTGTTAGTGTTGAAAAACCACTTTTCGCACTTGTGTTGGTGCAGGAAACAACTTTTGCACTTGTATTAGTGTGGAAAAAACACTTTTTGCACTTGTGATAGTGTTGAAAAACCACTTTTCGCACTTGTGTTAGTGTTGAAAAACCACTTTTCGCACTTGTGTTGGTGCAGGAAACCACTTTTGCACTTGTGTTAGTGTGGAAAAAACACTTTTCGCACTTGTGTTAGTGTTGAAAAACCATTTTTCGCACTTGTGTTAGTGTTGAAAAACCACTTTTCGCACTTGTGTTGGTGCAGGAAACCACTTTTGCACTTGTATTAGTGTGGAAAAACCACTTTTCGCACTTGTGTTAGTGTTGAAAAACCACTTTTCGCACTTGTGTTAGTGTTGAAAAACCACTTTTCGCACTTGTGATGGTGCAGGAAACCACTTTTGCACTTGTATTAGTGTGTAAAAAACACTTTTTGCGCTTGTGATAGTGTTGAAAAACCAGTTTTCGCACTTGTGTTAGTGTTGAAAAACCACTTTTCGCACTTGTGTTGGTGCAGGAAACCACTTTTGCACTTGTATTAGTGTGGAAAAACCACTTTTCGCACTTGTGTTAGTGTTGAAAAACCACTTTTCGCACTTGTGTTAGTGTTGATAAACCACTTTTCGCACTTGTGTTGGTGCAGGAAACCACTTTTGCACTTGTATTAGTGTGGAAAAAACACTTTTTGCACTTGTGATAGTGTTGAAAAACCACTTTTCGCACTTGTGTTAGTGTTGAAAAACCACTTTCTGCACTTGTGTTAGTGTTGAAAAACCACTTTTCGCACTTGTGTTGGTGCAGGAAACCACTTTTGCACTTGTATTAGTGTGGAAAAAACACTTTTTGCACTTGTGATAGTGTTGAAAAACCACTTTTCGCACTTGTGTTAGTGTTGAAAAACCACTTTTCGCACTTGTGTTGGTGCAGGAAACCACTTTTGCACTTGTATTAGTGTGGAAAAAACACTTTTCGCACTTGTGTTAGTGTTGAAAAACCACTTTTCGCACTTGTGTTAGTGTTGAAAAACCACTTTTCGCACTTGTGTTGGTGCAGGAAACCACTTTTGCACTTGTATTAGTGTGGAAAAACCACTTTTCGCACTTGTGTTAGTGTTGAAAAACCACTTTTCGCAATTGTGTTAGTGTTGAAAAACCACTTTTCGCACTTGTGTTAGTGCAGGAAACCACTTTTGCACTTGTATTAGTGTGGAAAAAACACTTTTTGCACTTGTGATAGTGTTGAAAAACCACTTTTCGCACTTGTGTTAGTGTTGAAAAACCACTTTTCGCACTTGTGTTGGCGCAGGAAACCACTTTTGCACTTGTATTAGTGTGGAAAAACCACTTTTCGCACTTGTGTTAGTGTTGAAAAACCACTTTTAGCACTTGTGTTAGTGTTGGAAAACCACTTTTCGCACTTGTGTTGGTGCAGGAAACCACTTTTGCACTTGTATTAGTGTGGAAAAAACACTTTTTGCACTTGTGACAGTGTTGAAAAACCACTTCTCGCACTTGTGTTAGTGTTGAAAAACCACTTTTCGCACTTGTTTTGGTGCAGGAAACCACTTTTGCACTTGTATTAGTGTGGAAAAAACACTTTTTGCACTTGTGATAGTGTTGAAAAACCACTTTTCGCACTGGTGTTAGTGTTGAAAAACCACTTTCCGCACTTGTGTTAGTGTTGAAAAACCACTTTTCGCACTTGTGTTGGTGCAGGAAACAACTTCTGCACTTGTATTAGTGTGGAAAAAACACTTTTTGCACTTGTGATAGTGTTGAAAAACCACTTTTCGCACTTGTGTTAGTGTTGAAAAACCACTTTTCGCACTTGTGTTGGTGCAGGAAACCACTTTTGCACTTGTATTAGTGTGGAAAAAACACTTTTCGCACTTGTGTTAGTGTTGAAAAACCACTTTTCGCACTTGTGTTAGTGTTGAAAAACCACTTTTCGCACTTGTGTTGGTGCAGGAAACCACTTTTGCACTTGTATTAGTGTGGAAAAACCACTTTTCGCACTTGTGTTAGTGTTGAAAAACCACTTTTCGCACTTGTGTTAGTGTTGAAAAACCACTTTTCGCACTTGTGTTGGTGCAGGAAACCACTTTTGCACTTGTATTAGTGTGTAAAAAACACTTTTTGCGCTTGTGATAGTGTTGAAAAACCAGTTTTTGCACTTGTGTTAATGTTGAAAAACCACTTTCCGCACTTGTGTTAGTGTTGAAAAACCACTTTTTGCACTTGTGTTGGTGCAGGAAACTACTTTTGCACTTGTATTAGTGTGGAAAAAACACTTTTTGCACTTGTGATAGTGTTGAAAAACCACTTTTCGCACTTGTGTTAGTGTTGAAAAACCACTTTTCGCACTTGTGTTGGTGCAGGAAACCACTTTTGCACTTGTATTAGTGTGGAAAAAACACTTTTCGCACTTGTGTTAGTGTTGAAAAACCACTTTTCGCACTTGTGTTAGTGTTGAAAAACCACTTTTCGCACTTGTGTTGGTGCAGGAAACCACTTTTGCACTTGTATTAGTGTGGAAAAAACACTTTTTGCACTTGTGATAGTGTTGAAAAACCACTTTTCGCACTTGTGTTAGTGTTGAAAAACCACTTTTCGCACTTGTGTTGGTGCAGGAAACCACTTTTGCACTTGTATTAGTGTGGCAAAAACCACTTTTCGCACTTGTGTTAGTGTTGAAAAACCACTTTTCGCACTTGTGTTAGTGTTGAAAAACCACTTTTCGCACTTGTGTTGGTGCAGGAAACCACTTTTGCACTTGTATTAGTGTGTAAAAAACACTTTTTGCGCTTGTGATAGTGTTGAAAAACCAGTTTTCGCACTTGTGTTAATGTTGAAAAACCACTTTCCGCACTTGTGTTAGTGTTGAAAAACCACTTTTTGCACTTGTGTTGGTGCAGGAAACTACTTTTGCACTTGTATTAGTGTGGAAAAAACACTTTTTGCACTTGTGATAGTGTTGAAAAACCACTTTTCGCACTTGTGTTAGTGTTGAAAAACCACTTTTCGCACTTGTGTTGGTGCAGGAAACCACTTTTGCACTTGTATTAGTGTGGAAAAAACACTTTTCGCACTTGTGTTAGTGTTGAAAAACCACTTTTCGCACTTGTGTTAGTGTTGAAAAACCACTTTTCGCACTTGTGTTGGTGCAGGAAACCACTTTTGCACTTGTATTAGTGTGGAAAAACCACTTTTCGCATTTGTGTTAGTGTTGAAAAACCACTTTTCGCACTTGTGTTAGTGTTGAAAAACCACTTTTCGCACTTGTGTTGGTGCAGGAAACCACTTTTGCACTTGTATTAGTGTGGAAAAAACACTTTTTGCACTTGTGATAGTGTTGAAAAACCACTTTTCACACTTGTGTTAGTGTTGAAAAACCACTTTTCGCACTTGTGTTAGTGTTGAAAAACCACTTTTCGCACTGATGTTAGTGTTAAAAGACCACTTTTCGCACTTGTGTTGGTGCAGGAAACCACTTTTGCACTTGTATTAGTGTGGAAAAAACACTTTTTGCACTTGTGATAGTGTAGAAAAACCACTTTTCGCACTTGTGTTAGTGTTGAAAAACCACTTTTCGCACTTGTGTTGTTGCAGGAAACCACTTTTGCACTTGTATTAGTGTGGAAAAACCACTTTTCGCACTTGTGTTAGTGTTGAAAAACCACTTTTCGCACTTGTGTTAGTGTTGGAAAACCACTTTTCGCACTTGTGTTGGTGCAGGAAACCACTTTTGCACTTGTATTAGTGTGGAAAAAACACTTTTTGCACTTGTGATAGTGTTGAAAAACGACTTTTCGCACTTGTGTTAGTGTTGAAAAACCACTTTCCGCACTTGTGTTAGTGTTGAAAAACCACTCCTCGCACTTGTGTTGGTGCAGGAAACCACTTTTGCACTTGTATTAGTGTGGAAAAAACACTTTTTGCACTTGTGATAGTGTTGAAAAACCACTTTTCGCACTTGTGTTAGTGTTGAAAAACCACTTTTCGCATTTGTGTTGGTGCAGGAAACCACTTTTGCACTTGTATTAGTGTGGAGAAAACACTTTTTGCACCTGTGATAGTGTTGAAAAACCACTTTTCGCACTTGTGTTAGTGTTGAAAAACCACTTTCCGCACTTGTGTTAGTGTTGAAAAACCACTTTTCGCACTTGTGTTGGTGCAGGAAACAACTTTTGCACTTGTATTAGTGTGGAAAAAACACTTTTTGCACTTGTGATAGTGTTGAAAAACCACTTTTCGCACTTGTGTTAGTGTTGAAAAACCACTTTTCGCATTTGTGTTGGTGCAGGAAACCACTTTTGCACTTGTATTAGTGTGGAAAAAACACTTTTTGCACCTGTGATAGTGTTGAAAAACCACTTTTTGCACTTGTGATAGTGTTGAAAAACCACTTTTCGCACTTGTGTTAGTGTTGAAAAACCACTTTCCGCACTTGTGTTAGTGTTGAAAAACCACTTTTCGCACTTGTGTTGGTGCAGGAAATAACTTTTGCACTTGTATTAGTGTGGAAAAAACACTTTTTGCACTTGTGATAGTGTTGAAAAACCACTTTTCGCACTTGTGTTAGTGTTGAAAAACCACTTTTCGCACTTGTGTTGGTGCAGGAAACCACTTTTGCACTTGTGTTAGTGTGGAAAAAACACTTTTCGCACTTGTGTTGGTGCAGGAAACCACTTTTGCACTTGTATTAGTGTGGAAAAAACACTTTTTGCACTGGTGATAGTGTTGAAAAACCACTTTTCGCACTTGTGTTAGTGTTGAAAAACCACTTTCCGCACTTGTGTTAGTGTTGAAAAACCACTTTTCGCACTTGTGTTGGTGCAGGAAACCACTTTTGCACTTGTGTTAGTGTGGAAAAAACACTTTTTGCACTTGTGATAGTGTTGAAAAACCACTTTTCGCACTTGTGTTAGTGTTGAAAAACCACTTTTCGCACTTGTGTTGGTGCAGGAAACCACTTTTGCACTTGTATTAGTGTGGAAATAACACTTTTCGCACTTGTGTTAGTGTTGAAAAACCACTTTTCGCACTTGTGTTAGTGTTGAAAAACCACTTTTCGCACTTGTGTTGGTGCAGGAAACCACTTTTGCACTTGTATTAGTGTGGAAAAACCACTTTTCGCACTTGTGATAGTGTTGAAAAACCACTTTTCGCACTTGTGTTAGTATTGAAAAACCACTTTCCGCACTTGTGTTAGTGTTGAAAAACCACTTTTCACACTTGTGTTGGTGCAGGAAACCACTTTTGCACTTGTATTAGTGTGGAAAAAACACTTTTTGCACTTGTGATAGTGTAGGAAAAACCACTTTTCGCACTTGTGTTGGTGCAGGAAACCACTTTTGAACTTGTATTAGTGTGGAAAAACCACTTTTCGCACTTGTGTTAGTGTTGAAAAACCACTTTTAGCACTTGTGTTAGTGTTGAAAAACCACTTTTCGCACTTGTGTTGGTGCAGGAAACCACTTTTGCACTTGTATTAGTGTGGAAAAAACACTTTTTGCACTTGTGATAGTGTTGAAAAACCACTTTTCGCACTTGTGTTAGTGTTGAAAAACCACTTTTCGCACTTGTGTTGGTGCAGGAAACCACTTTTGCACTTGTATTAGTGTGGAAAAAACACTTTTTGCACTTGTGATAGTGTTGAAAAACCACTTTTCGCACTTGTGTTAGTGTTGAAAAACCACTTTCCGCACTTGTGTTAGTGTTGAAAAACCACTTTTCGCACTTGTGTTGGTGCAGGAAACAACTTTTGCACTTGTATTAGTGTGGAAAAAACACTTTTTGCACTTGTGATAGTGTTGAAAAACCACTTTTCGCACTTGTGTTAGTGTTGAAAAACCACTTTTCGCACTTGTGTTGGTGCAGGAAACCACTTTTGCACTTGTGTTAGTGTGGAAAAAACACTTTTCGCACTTGTGTTAGTGTTGAAAAACCATTTTTCGCACTTGTGTTAGTGTTGAAAAACCACTTTTCGCACTTGTGTTGGTGCAGGAAACCACTTTTGCACTTGTATTAGTGTAGAAAAACCACTTTTCGCACTTGTGTTAGTGTTGAAAAACCACTTTTCGCACTTGTGTTAGTGTTGAAAAACCACTTTTCGCACTTGTGATGGTGCAGGAAACCACTTTTGCACTTGTATTAGTGTGTAAAAAACACTTTTTGCGCTTGTGATAGTGTTGAAAAACCAGTTTTCGCACTTGTGTTAGTGTTGAAAAACCACTTTTCGCACTTGTGTTGGTGCAGGAAACCACTTTTGCACTTGTATTAGTGTGGAAAAACCACTTTTCGCACTTGTGTTAGTGTTGAAAAACCACTTTTCGCACTTGTGTTAGTGTTGAAAAACCACTTTTCGCACTTGTGTTGGTGCAGGAAACCACTTTTGCACTTGTATTAGTGTGGAAAAAACACTTTTTGCACTTGTGATAGTGTTGAAAAACCACTTTTCGCACTTGTGTTAGTGTTGAAAAACCACTTTCTGCACTTGTGTTAGTGTTGAAAACCACTTTTCGCACTTGTGTTGGTGCAGGAAACCACTTTTGCACTTGTATTAGTGTGGAAAAAAACACTTTTTGCACTTGTGATAGTGTTGAAAAACCACTTTTCGCACTTGTGTTAGTGTTGAAAAACCACTTTTCGCACTTGTGTTGGTGCAGGAAACCACTTTTGCACTTGTATTAGTGTGGAAAAAACACTTTTCGCACTTGTGTTAGTGTTGAAAAACCACTTTTCGCACTTGTGTTAGTGTTGAAAAAAACCACTTTTCGCACTGTGTTGGTGCAGGAAACCACTTTTGCACTCTGTATTAGTGTGGAAAAACCACTTTTCGCACTTGTGTTAGGTGTTGAAAAACCACTTTACAGCACTTTCGTGTTAGTGTGAAAAACCACTTTTCGCACTTGTGTTAGTGCAGGAAACCACTTTTGCACTTGTATTAGTGTGGAAAAAACCACTTTTCTGCACTTGTGATAGTGTTGAAAAACCACTTTTCGCACTTGTGTTAGGAGTTGAAAAACCACTTTTCGCACTTGTGTTGGCGCAGGAACCACTTTTGCACTTGTATTAGTGTGGAAAAACCACTTTGCACTTGTGTTAGTGTTGAAAAACCACTTTTCGCACTTGTGTTAGTGTTGGAAAAACCACTTTTCGCACTTGTGTGGTGCAGGAAACCACTTTTGCACTTGTATTAGTGTGGAAAAAACACTTTTTGCACTTGTTCAGTGTTGAAAAACCACTCCTCGCACTTGTGTTAGTGTTGAAAAACACTTTTCGCACTTGTTTTGGTGCAGGAAACCACTTTTGCACTTGTATTAGTGTGGAAAAAACACTTTTTGCACTTGTGATAGTGTTGAAAAACCACTTTTCGCACTGGTGTTAGTGTTGAAAAACCACTTTCCGGCACTTGTGTTAGTGTTGAAAAACCACTTTTCGCACTTGTGTTGGTGCAGGAAACAACTTCTGCACTTGTAATAGTGTGGAAAAAACACTTTTTGCACTTGTGATAGTGTTGAAAAACACTTTATCGCACTTGTGTTAGTGTTGAAAAACCACTTTTCGCACTTGTGTTGGTGCAGGAAACCACTTTTGCACTTGTATTAGTGTGGAAAAAACACTTTTCGCACTTGTGTTAGTGTTGAAAAACCACTTTTCGCACTTGTGTTAGTGTTGAAAACACTTTTCGCACTTGTGTTGGTGCAGGAAACCACTTTTGCACTTGTATTAGTGTGGAAAAACCACTTTTCGCACTTGTGTTAGTGTTGAAAAACCACTTTTCGCACTTGTGTTAGTGTGAAAAACCACTTTTCGCACTTGTGTTGGTGCAGGAAACCACTTTTGCACTTGTATTAGTGTGTAAAAAACACTTTTTGCGCTTGTGATAGTGTGAAAAACCAGTTTTTGCACTTGTGTTAATGTTGAAAAACCACTTTCCGCACTTGTGTTAGTGTTGAAAAACCACTTTTTGCACTTGTGTTGGTGCAGGAAACTACTTTTGCACTTGTATTAGTGTGGAAAAAACACTTTTTGCACTTGTGATAGTGTTGAAAAACCACTTTTCGCACTTGTGTTAGTGTTGAAAAACCACTTTTCGCACTTGTGTTGGTGCAGGAAACCACTTTTGCACTTGTATTAGTGTGGAAAAAACACTTTTCGCACTTGTGTTAGTGTTGAAAAACCACTTTTCGCACTTGTGTTAGTGTTGAAAAACCACTTTTCGCACTTGTGTTGGTGCAGGAAACCACTTTTGCACTTGTATTAGTGTGGAAAAACCACTTTTCGCATTTGTGTTAGTGTGAAAAACCACTTTTCGCACTTGTGTAGTGTTGAAAAACCACTTTTCGCACTTGTGTTGGTGCAGGAAACCACTTTTGCACTTGTATTAGTGTGGAAAAACACTTTTTGCACTTGTGATAGTGTTGAAAAACCACTTTTCGCACTTGTGTTAGTGTTGACAAACCACTTTTCGCACTTGTGTTGGTGCAGGAAACCACTTTTGCACTTGTATTAGTGTGGAAAAAACACTTTTCGCACTTGTGTTAGTGTTGAAAAACCACTTTTCGCACTTGTGTTAGTGTTGAAAAACCACTTTTCGCACTTGTGTTGGTGCAGGAAACCACTTTTGCACTTGTATTAGTGTGGAAAAACCACTTTTCGCACTTCTGTTGGTGCAGGAAACCACTTTTGCACTTGTATTAGTGTGTAAAAAAACACTTTTTGCGCTTGTGATAGTGTTGAAAACCAGTTTTCGCACTTGTGTTAGTGTTGAAAAACCACTTTTCGCACTTGTGTTGGTGCAGGAAACCACTTTTGCACTTGTATTAGTGTGGAAAACCACTTTTCGCACTTGTGTTAGTGTTGAAAAACCACTTTTCGCACTTGTGTTAGTGTTGAAAAACCACTTTTCGCACTTGTGTTGGTGCAGGAAACCACTTTTGCACTTGTATTAGTGTGGAAAAAACACTTTTCGCACTTGTGTTAGTGTTGAAAAACCACTTTTCGCACTTTGTGTTAGTGTTGAAAAACCACTTTTCGCACTTGTGTTGGTGCAGGAAACCACTTTTGCACTTGTATTAGTGTGGAAAAAACACTTTTCGCACTTGTGTTAGTGTTGAAAAACCACTTTTCGCACTTGTGTTAGTGTTGAAAAACCACTTTTCGCACTTGTGTTGGTGCAGGAAAACCACTTTTGCACTTGTATTAGTGTGTAAAAAACACTTTTTGCGCTTGTGATAGTGTTGAAAAACCAGTTTTTGCACTTGTGTTAATGTTGAAAAAACACTTTCCGCACTTGTGTTAGTGTTGAAAAACCACTTTTTGCACTTGTGTTGGTGGCAGGAAACTACTTTTGCACTTGTATTAGTGTGGAAAAAAACACTTTTTGCACTTGTGATAGTGTTGAAAAACCACTTTTCGCACTTGTGTTAGTGGTTGAAAAACCACTTTTCGCACTTGTTTGGTGCAGGAAACACTTTTGCACTTGTATTAGTGTGGAAAAAACACTTTTCGCACTTGTGTTAGTGTTGAAAAACCACTTTTCGCACTTGTGTTAGTGTTGAAAAACCACTTTCGCACTTGTGTTGGTGCAGGAAACCACTTTTGCACTTGTATTAGTGTGGAAAAAACCATTTTCGCATTTGTGTTAGTGTTGAAAAACCACTTTTCGCACTTGTGTTAGTGTTGAAAAACCCCTTTTCGCACTTGTGTTGGTGCAGGAAACCACTTTTGCACTTGTATTAGTGTGGAAAAACACTTTTTGCACTTGTGATAGTGTTGAAAAACCACTTTTCGCACTTGTGTTAGTGTTGACAAACCACTTTTCGCACTTGTGTTGGTGCAGGAAACCACTTTTGCACTTGTATTAGTGTGGAAAAAACACTTTTCGCAGCTTGTGTTAGTGTTGAAAAACCACTTTTCGCACTTGTGTTAGTGTTGAAAAACACTTTTCGCACTTGTGTTGGTGCAGGAAACCACTTTTGCACTTGTATTAGGTGGAAAAACCACTTTTCGCACTTCTGTTGGTGCAGGAACCACTTTTGCACTTGTATTAGTGTGTTAAAAAACACTTTTTGCGCTTGTGATAGTGTTGAAAAACCAGTTTTCGCACTTGTGTTAGTGTTGAAAAACCACTTTTCGCACTTGTGTTGGTGCAGAAACCACTTTTGCACTTGTATTAGTGTGGAAAACCACTTTTCGCACTTGTGTTAGTGTTGAAAAACCACTTTTCGCACTTGTGTTAGTGTTGAAAAACCACTTTTCGCACTTGTGTTGGTGCAGGAAACCACTTTTGCACTTGTATTAGTGTGGAAAAAACACTTTTTGCACTTGTGATAGTGTTGAAAAACCACTTTTCGCACTTGTGTTAGTATTGAAAAACCACTTTCCGCACTTGTGTTAGTGTTGAAAAACCACTTTTCACACTTGTGTTGGTGCAGGAAACCACTTTTGCACTTGTATTAGTGTGGAAAAAACACTTTTTGCACTTGTGATAGTGTTGAAAAACCACTCTTTCGCACTTGTGTTCATGTTGAAAAACACTTTTCGCACTTGTGTTGGTGCAGGAAACCACTTTTGCACTTGTATTAGTGTGGAAAAAACACTTTTCGCACTTGTGTTGGTGCAGGAAACCACTTTTGCACTTGTGTTAGTGTTGAAAAACCACTTTTCGCACTTGTGTTAGTGTTGAAAAACCACTTTCGCACTTGTGTTAGTGCAGGAAACCACTTTTGCACTTGTATTAGTGTGGAAAAAACACTTTTTTGCACTTGTGATAGTGTTGAAAAACCACTTTTCGCACTTGTGTTAGTGTTGAAAAACCACTTTTCGCACTTGTGCTGGTGCAGGAAACCACTTTTGCACTTGTATTAGTGTGGAAAAAACACTTTTTGCACTTGTGATAGTGTTGAAAAACCACTTTTCGCACTTGTGTTAGTGTTGAAAAACCACTTTTCGCACTTGTGTTGGTGCAGGAAACCACTTTTGCACTTGTATTAGTGTGGAAAAAACACTTTTTGCACTTGTGATAGTGTTGAAAAACCACTTTTCGCACTTGTGTTAGTGTTGAAAAACCACTTTCCGCACTTGTGTTAGTGTTGAAAACCACTTTTCGCACTTGTGTTGGTGCAGGAAACAACTTTTGCACTTGTATTAGTGTGGAAAAAACACTTTTTGCACTTGTGATAGTGTTGAAAACCACTTTTCGCACTTGTGTTAGTGTTGAAAAACCACTTTTCGCACTTGTGTTGGTGCAGGAAACCACTTTTGCACTTGTATTAGTGTGGAAAAACCACTTTTCGCACTTGTGTTAGTGTTGAAAAACCACTTTTCGCACTTGTGTTAGTGTTGAAAAACCACTTTTCGCACTTGTGTTGGTGCAGGAAACCACTTTTGCACTTGTATTAGTGTGTAAAAAACACTTTTTGCGCTTGTGATAGTGTTGAAAAACCAGTTTTCGCACTTGTGTTAATGTTGAAAAACCACTTTCCGCACTTGTGTTAGTGTTGAAAAACCACTTTTTGCACTTGTGTTGGTGCAGGAAACTACTTTTGCACTTGTATTAGTGTGGAAAAAACACTTTTTGCACTTGTGATAGTGTTGAAAAACCACTTTTCGCACTTGTGTTAGTGTTGAAAAACCACTTTTCGCACTTGTGTTGGTGCAGGAAACCACTTTTGCACTTGTATTAGTGTGGAAAAAACACTTTTCGCACTTGTGTTAGTGTTGAAAAACCACTTTTCGCACTTGTGTTAGTGTTGAAAACCACTTTCGCACTTGTGTTGGTGCAGGAAACCACTTTTGCACTTGTATTAGTGTGGAAAAACCACTTTTCGCATTTGTGTTAGTGTTGAAAAACCACTTTTCGCACTGTGTTAGTGTTGAAAAACCACTTTTCGCACTTGTGTTGGTGCAGGAAACCACTTTTGCACTTGTATTAGTGTGGAAAAAACACTTTTTGCACTTGTGATAGTGTTGAAAAACCACTTTCCACACTTGTGTTAGTGTTGAAAAACCACTTTTCGCACTTGTGTTAGTGTTGAAAAACCACTTTTCGCACTGATTTTAGTATTAAAAGACCACTTTTCGCACTTGTGTTGGTGCAGGAACCACTTTTGCACTTGTATTAGTGTGGAAAAAACACTTTTTGCACTTGTGATAGTGTAGAAAAACCACTTTTCGCACTTGTGTTAGTGTTGAAAAACCACTTTTCGCACTTGTGTTGTTGCAGGAAACCACTTTTGCACTTGTATTAGTGTGGAAAACCACTTTCGCACTTGTGTTAGTGTTGAAAAACCACTTCTCGCACTTGTGTTGGTGCAGGAAACCACTTTTGCACTTGTATTAGTGTGGAAAAAACACTTTTTGCACTTGTGATAGTGTTGAAAAACCACTTTTCGCACTTGTGTTAGTGTTGAAAAACCACTTTTCGCATTTGTGTTGGTACAGGAAACCACTTTTGCACTTGTATTAGTGTGGAAAAAACACTTTTTGCACCTGTGATAGTGTTGAAAAACCACTTTCGCACTTGTGTTAGTGTTGAAAAACCACTTTCCGCACTTGTGTTAGTGTTGAAAAACCACTTTTCGCACTTGTGTTGGTGCAGGAAACAACTTTTGCACTTGTATTAGTGTGGAAAAAACTCTTTTTGCACTTGTGATAGTGTTGAAAAACCACTTTTCGCACTTGTGTTAGTGTTGAAAAACCACTTTTCGCACTTGTGTTGGTGCAGGAAACCCACTTTTGCACTTGTATTAGTGTGAAAAAACACTTTTCGCACTTGTGTTAGTGTTGAAAAACCACTTTTCGCACTTGTGTTAGTGTTGAAAAACCACTTTTCGCACTTGTGTTGGTGCAGGAAACCACTTTTGCACTTGTATTAGTGTGGAAAAACCACTTTTTGCACTTGTGTTAGTGTTAAAAAACCACTTTTCGCACTTGTGTTAGTGTTGAAAAACCACTTTTCGCACTTGTGTTGGTGCAGGAAACCACTTTTGCACTTGTATTAGTGTGGAAAAAACACTTTTTGCACTTGTGATAGTGTTGAAAAACCACTTTTCGCACTTGTGTTAATGTTGAAAAACCACTTTTCGCACTTGTGTTGGTGAAGGAAACCACTTTTGCACTTGTATTAGTGTGGAAAAAACACTTTTTGCACTTGTGATAGTGTTTGAAAAACCACTTTTCGCACTTGTGTTAGTGTTGAAAAACCACATTCCGCACTTGTGTTAGTGTTGAAAACCACTTTTCACACTTGTGTTGGTGCAGGAAACCACTTTTGCACTTGTATTAGTGTGGAAAAAACACTTTTTGCACTTGTGATAGTGTTGAAAAACCACTTTTCGCACTTGTGTTAGTGTTGAAAAACCACTTTTCGCACTTGTGTTAGTGTTGAAAAACCACTTTTTGCACTTGTGTTGGTGCAGGAAACCACTTTTGCACTTGTATTAGTGTGGAAAAAACACTTTTTGCACTTCTGATAGTGTTGAAAAACCACTTTTCGCACTTGTGTTAGTGTTGAAAAACCACTTTCCGCACTTGTGTTAGTGTTGAAAAACCACTTTTCGCACTTGTGTTGGTGCAGGAAACCACTTTTGCACTTGTATTAGTTTGGAAAAAACACTTTTTGCACTTGTGATAGTGTTGAAAAAACACTTTTCGCACTTGTGTTAGTGTTGAAAAACCACTTTTCGCACTTGTGTTGGTGCAGGAAACCACTTTTGCACTTGTATTAGTGTGGAAAAAACACTTTTTGCACTTGTGATAGTGTTGAAAAAACCACTTTCGCACTTGTGTTAGTGTTTAAAAACCACTTTTCGCACTTGTGTTAGTGTTGAAAAACCACTTTTCACACTTGTGTTGGTGCAGGAAACCACTTTTGCACTTGTATTAGTGTGGAAAAACCACTTTTCACACTTGCGTTAGTGTTGAAAAACCACTTTTCGCACTTGTGTTAGTGTTGAAAAACCACTTTTCGCACTTGTGTTGGTGCAGGAAACCACTTTTGCAATTGTATTAGTGTGGAAAAACCACTTTTCGCACTTGTGTTAGTGTTGAAAAACCACTTTTCGCACTTGTGTTGGTGCAGGAAACCACTTTTGCACTTGTATTAGTGTGGAAAAACCACTTTTCGCACTTGTGTTGGTGCAGGAAACCAATTTTGCACTTGTATTAGTGTGTAAAAAACACTTTTTGCGCTTGTGATAGTGTTGAAAAACCAGTTTTCGCACTTGTGTTAGTGTTGAAAAACCACTTTTCGCACTTGTGTTGGTGCAGGAAACCACTTTTGCACTTGTATTAGTGTGGAAAAACCACTTTTCGCACTTGTGTTAGTGTTGAAAAACCACTTTTCGCACTTGTGTTAGTGTTGAAAAACCACTTTTCGCACTTGTGTTGGTGCAGGAAACCACTTTTGCACTTGTATTAGTGTGTAAAAAACACTTTTTGCGCTTGTGATAGTGTTGAAAAACCAGTTTTCGCACTTGTGTTAATGTTGAAAAACCACTTTCCGCACTTGTGTTAGTGTTGAAAAACCACTTTTTGCACTTGTGTTGGTGCAGGAAACTACTTTTGCACTTGTATTAGTGTGGAAAAAACACTTTTTGCACTTGTGATAGTGTTGAAAAACCACTTTTCGCACTTGTGTTAGTGTTGAAAAACCACTTTTCGCACTTGTGTTGGTGCAGGAAACCACTTTTGCACTTGTATTAGTGTGGAAAAAACACTTTTCGCACTTGTGTTAGTGTTGAAAAACCACTTTTCGCACTTGTGTTAGTGTTGAAAAACCACTTTTCGCACTTGTGTTGGTGCAGGAAACCACTTTTGCACTTGTATTAGTGTGGAAAAACCACTTTTCGCATTTGTGTTAGTGTTGAAAAACCACTTTTCGCACTTGTGTTAGTGTTGAAAAACCACTTTTCGCACTTGTGTTGGTGCAGGAAACCACTTTTGCACTTGTATTAGTGTGGAAAAAACACTTTTTGCACTTGTGATAGTGTTGAAAAACCACTTTTCGCACTTGTGTTAGTGTTGACAAACCACTTTTCGCACTTGTGTTGGTGCAGGAAACCACTTTTGCACTTGTATTAGTGTGGAAAAAACACTTTTCGCACTTGTGTTAGTGTTGAAAAACCACTTTTCGCACTTGTGTTAGTGTTGAAAAACCACTTTTCGCACTTGTGTTGGTGCAGGAAACCACTTTTGCACTTGTATTAGTGTGGAAAAAACACTTTTTGCACTTGTGATAGTGTTGAAAAACCACTTTTCGCACTTGTGTTAGTGTTGAAAAACCACTTTCTGCACTTGTGTTAGTGTTGAAAAACCACTTTTCGCACTTGTGTTGGTGCAGGAAACCACTTTTGCACTTGTATTAGTGTGGAAAAAACACTTTTTGCACTTGTGATAGTGTTGAAAAACCACTTTTCGCACTTGTGTTAGTGTTGAAAAACCACTTTTCGCACTTGTGTTGGTGCAGGAAACCACTTTTGCACTTGTATTAGTGTGGAAAAAACACTTTTCGCACTTGTGTTAGTGTTGAAAAACCACTTTTCGCACTTGTGTTAGTGTTGAAAAACCACTTTTCGCACTTGTGTTGGTGCAGGAAACCACTTTTGCACTTGTATTAGTGTGGAAAAACCACTTTTCGCACTTGTGTTAGTGTTGAAAAACCACTTTTCGCACTTGTGTTAGTGTTGAAAAACCACTTTTCGCACTTGTGTTAGTGCAGGAAACCACTTTTGCACTTGTATTAGTGTGGAAAAAACACTTTTTGCACTTGTGATAGTGTTGAAAAACCACTTTTCGCACTTGTGTTAGTGTTGAAAAACCACTTTTCGCACTTGTGTTGGCGCAGGAAACCACTTTTGCACTTGTATTAGTGTGGAAAAACCACTTTTCGCACTTGTGTTAGTGTTGAAAAACCACTTTTAGCACTTGTGTTAGTGTTGGAAAACCACTTTTCGCACTTGTGTTGGTGCAGGAAACCACTTTTGCACTTGTATTAGTGTGGAAAAAACACTTTTTGCACTTGTGACAGTGTTGAAAAACCACTTCTCGCACTTGTGTTAGTGTTGAAAAACCACTTTTCGCACTTGTTTTGGTGCAGGAAACCACTTTTGCACTTGTATTAGTGTGGAAAAAACACTTTTTGCACTTGTGATAGTGTTGAAAAACCACTTTTCGCACTGGTGTTAGTGTTGAAAAACCACTTTCCGCACTTGTGTTAGTGTTGAAAAACCACTTTTCGCACTTGTGTTGGTGCAGGAAACAACTTCTGCACTTGTATTAGTGTGGAAAAAACACTTTTTGCACTTGTGATAGTGTTGAAAAACCACTTTTCGCACTTGTGTTAGTGTTGAAAAACCACTTTTCGCACTTGTGTTTGTGCAGGAAACCACTTTTGCACTTGTATTAGTGTGGAAAAAACACTTTTCGCACTTGTGTTAGTGTTGAAAAACCACTTTTCGCACTTGTGTTAGTGTTGAAAAACCACTTTTCGCACTTGTGTTGGTGCAGGAAACCACTTTTGCACTTGTATTAGTGTGGTAAAACCACTTTTCGCACTTGTGTTAGTGTTGAAAAACCACTTTTCGCACTTGTGTTAGTGTTGAAAAACCACTTTTCGCACTTGTGTTGGTGCAGGAAACCACTTTTGCACTTGTATTAGTGTGTAAAAAACACTTTTTGCGCTTGTGATAGTGTTGAAAAACCAGTTTTTGCACTTGTGTTAATGTTGAAAAACCACTTTCCGCACTTGTGTTAGTGTTGAAAAACCACTTTTTGCACTTGTGTTGGTGCAGGAAACTACTTTTGCACTTGTATTAGTGTGGAAAAAACACTTTTTGCACTTGTGATAGTGTTGAAAAACCACTTTTCTCACTTGTGTTAGTGTTGAAAAACCACTTTTCGCACTTGTGTTGGTGCAGGAAACCACTTTTGCACTTGTATTAGTGTGGAAAAAACACTTTTCGCACTTGTGTTAGTGTTGAAAAACCACTTTTCGCACTTGTGTTAGTGTTGAAAAACCACTTTTCGCACTTGTGTTGGTGCAGGAAACCACTTTTGCACTTGTATTAGTGTGGAAAACCACTTTTCGCATTTGTGTTAGTGTTGAAAAACCACTTTTCGCACTTGTGTTAGTGTTGAAAAACCACTTTTCGCACTTGTGTTGGTGCAGGAAACCACTTTTGCACTTGTATTAGTGTGGAAAAACACTTTTTGCACTTGTGATAGTGTTGAAAAACCACTTTTCGCACTTGTGTTAGTGTTGACAAACCACTTTTCGCACTTGTGTTGGTGCAGGAAACCACTTTTGCACTTGTATTAGTGTGGAAAAAACACTTTTCGCACTTGTGTTAGTGTTGAAAAACCACTTTTCGCACTTGTGTTAGTGTTGAAAAACCACTTTTCGCACTTGTGTTGGTGCAGGAAACCACTTTTGCACTTGTATTAGTGTGGAAAAACCACTTTGCGCACTTCTGTTGGTGCAGGAAACCACTTTTGCACTTGTATTAGTGTGTAAAAAACACTTTTTGCGCTTGTGATAGTGTTGAAAAACCAGTTTTCGCACTTGTGTTAGTGTTGAAAAACCACTTTTCGCACTTGTGTTGGTGCAGGAAACCACTTTTGCACTTGTATTAGTGTGGAAAACCACTTTTCGCACTTGTGTTAGTGTTGAAAAACCACTTTTCGCACTTGTGTTAGTGTTGAAAAACCACTTTTCGCACTTGTGTTGGTGCAGGAAACCACTTTTGCACTTGTATTAGTGTGGAAAAAACACTTTTTGCACTTGTGATAGTGTTGAAAAACCACTTTTCGCACTTGTGTTAGTATTGAAAAACCACTTTCCGCACTTGTGTTAGTGTTGAAAAACCACTTTTCACACTTGTGTTGGTGCAGGAAACCACTTTTGCACTTGTATTAGTGTGGAAAAAACACTTTTTGCACTTGTGATAGTGTTGAAAAACCACTTTTCGCACTTGTGTTCATGTTGAAAAACCACTTTTCGCACTTGTGTTGGTGCAGGAAACCACTTTTGCACTTGTATTAGTGTGGAAAAAACACTTTTCGCACTTGTGTTGGTGCAGGAAACCACTTTTGCACTTGTGTTAGTGTTGAAAAACCACTTTTCGCACTTGTGTTAGTGTTGAAAAACCACTTTTCGCACTTGTGTTAGTGCAGGAAACCACTTTTGCACTTGTATTAGTGTGGAAAAAACACTTTTTGCACTTGTGATAGTGTTGAAAAACCACTTTTCGCACTTGTGTTAGTGTTGAAAAACCACTTTTCGCACTTGTGCTGGTGCAGGAAACCACTTTTGCACTTGTATTAGTGTGGAAAAAACACTTTTTGCACTTGTGATAGTGTTGAAAAACCACTTTTCGCACTTTTGTTAGTGTTGAAAAACCACTTTTTGCACTTGTGTTGGTGCAGGAAACCACTTTTGCACTTGTATTAGTGTGGAAAAAACACTTTTTGCACTTGTGATAGTGTTGAAAAACCACTTTTCGCACTTGTGTTAGTGTTGAAAAACCACTTTCCGCACTTGTGTTAGTGTTGAAAAACCACTTTTCGCACTTGTGTTGGTGCAGGAAACAACTTTTGCACTTGTATTAGTGTGGAAAAAACACTTTTTGCACTTGTGATAGTGTTGAAAAACCACTTTTCGCACTTGTGTTAGTGTTGAAAAACCACTTTTCGCACTTGTGTTGGTGCAGGAAACCACTTTTGCACTTGTATTAGTGTGGAAAAACCACTTTTCGCACTTGTGTTAGTGTTGAAAAACCACTTTTCGCACTTGTGTTAGTGTTGAAAAACCACTTTTCGCACTTGTGTTGGTGCAGGAAACCACTTTTGCACTTGTATTAGTGTGTAAAAAACACTTTTTGCGCTTGTGATAGTGTTGAAAAACCAGTTTTCGCACTTGTGTTAATGTTGAAAAACCACTTTCCGCACTTGTGTTAGTGTTGAAAAACCACTTTTTGCACTTGTGTTGGTGCAGGAAACTACTTTTGCACTTGTATTAGTGTGGAAAAAACACTTTTTGCACTTGTGATAGTGTTGAAAAACCACTTTTCGCACTTGTGTTAGTGTTGAAAAACCACTTTTCGCACTTGTGTTGGTGCAGGAAACCACTTTTGCACTTGTATTAGTGTGGAAAAAACACTTTTCGCACTTGTGTTAGTGTTGAAAAACCACTTTTCGCACTTGTGTTAGTGTTGAAAAACCACTTTTCGCACTTGTGTTGGTGCAGGAAACCACTTTTGCACTTGTATTAGTGTGGAAAAACCACTTTTCGCATTTGTGTTAGTGTTGAAAAACCACTTTTCGCACTTGTGTTAGTGTTGAAAAACCACTTTTCGCACTTGTGTTGGTGCAGGAAACCACTTTTGCACTTGTATTAGTGTGGAAAAAACACTTTTTGCACTTGTGATAGTGTTGAAAAACCACTTTCCACACTTGTGTTAGTGTTGAAAAACCACTTTTCGCACTTGTGTTAGTGTTGAAAAACCACTTTTCGCACTGATGTTAGTATTAAAAGACCACTTTTCGCACTTGTGTTGGTGCAGGAAACCACTTTTGCACTTGTATTAGTGTGGAAAAAACACTTTTTGCACTTGTGATAGTGTAGAAAAACCACTTTTCGCACTTGTGTTAGTGTTGAAAAACCACTTTTCGCACTTGTGTTGTTGCAGGAAACCACTTTTGCACTTGTATTAGTGTGGAAAACCACTTTTCGCACTTGTGTTAGTGTTGAAAAACCACTTCTCGCACTTGTGTTGGTGCAGGAAACCACTTTTGCACTTGTATTAGTGTGGAAAAAACACTTTTTGCACTTGTGATAGTGTTGAAAAACCACTTTTCGCACTTGTGTTAGTGTTGAAAAACCACTTTTCGCATTTGTGTTGGTACAGGAAACCACTTTTGCACTTGTATTAGTGTGGAAAAAACACTTTTTGCACCTGTGATAGTGTTGAAAAACCACTTTTCGCACTTGTGTTAGTGTTGAAAAACCACTTTCCGCACTTGTGTTAGTGTTGAAAAACCACTTTTCGCACTTGTGTTGGTGCAGGAAACAACTTTTGCACTTGTATTAGTGTGGAAAAAACTCTTTTTGCACTTGTGATAGTGTTGAAAAACCACTTTTCGCACTTGTGTTAGTGTTGAAAAACCACTTTTCGCACTTGTGTTGGTGCAGGAAACCACTTTTGCACTTGTATTAGTGTGGAAAAAACACTTTTCGCACTTGTGTTAGTGTTGAAAAACCACTTTTCGCACTTGTGTTAGTGTTGAAAAACCACTTTTCGCACTTGTGTTGGTGCAGGAAACCACTTTTGCACTTGTATTAGTGTGGAAAAACCACTTTTTGCACTTGTGTTAGTGTTAAAAAACCACTTTTCGCACTTGTGTTAGTGTTGAAAAACCACTTTTCGCACTTGTGTTGGTGCAGGAAACCACTTTTGCACTTGTATTAGTGTGGAAAAAACACTTTTTGCACTTGTGATAGTGTTGAAAAACCACTTTTCGCACTTGTGTTAATGTTGAAAAACCACTTTTCGCACTTGTGTTGGTGAAGGAAACCACTTTTGCACTTGTATTAGTGTGGAAAAAACACTTTTTGCACTTGTGATAGTGTTGAAAAACCACTTTTCGCACTTGTGTTAGTGTTGAAAAACCACATTCCGCACTTGTGTTAGTGTTGAAAAACCACTTTTCACACTTGTGTTGGTGCAGGAAACCACTTTTGCACTTGTATTAGTGTGGAAAAAACACTTTTTGCACTTGTGATAGTGTTGAAAAACCACTTTTCGCACTTGTGTTAGTGTTGAAAAACCACTTTTCGCACTTGTGTTAGTGTTGAAAAACCACTTTTTGCACTTGTGTTGGTGCAGGAAACCACTTTTGCACTTGTATTAGTGTGGAAAAAACACTTTTTGCACTTCTGATAGTGTTGAAAAACCACTTTTCGCACTTGTGTTAGTGTTGAAAAACCACTTTTCGCACTTGTGTTGGTGCAGGAAACCACTTTTGCACTTGTATTAGTGTGGAAAAAACACTTTTCGCACTTGTGTTGGTGCAGGAAACCACTTTTGCACTTGTGTTAGTGTTGAAAAACCACTTTTCGCACTTGTGTTAGTGTTGAAAAACCACTTTTCGCACTTGTGTTAGTGCAGGAAACCACTTTTGCACTTGTATTAGTGTGGAAAAAACACTTTTTGCACTTGTGATAGTGTTGAAAAACCACTTTTCGCACTTGTGTTAGTGTTGAAAAACCACTTTTCGCACTTGTGCTGGTGCAGGAAACCACTTTTGCACTTGTATTAGTGTGGAAAAAACACTTTTTGCACTTGTGATAGTGTTGAAAAACCACTTTTCGCACTTTTGTTAGTGTTGAAAAACCACTTTTCGCACTTGTGTTGGTGCAGGAAACCACTTTTGCACTTGTATTAGTGTGGAAAAAACACTTTTTGCACTTGTGATAGTGTTGAAAAACCACTTTTCGCACTTGTGTTAGTGTTGAAAAACCACTTTCCGCACTTGTGTTAGTGTTGAAAAACCACTTTTCGCACTTGTGTTGGTGCAGGAAACAACTTTTGCACTTGTATTAGTGTGGAAAAAACACTTTTTGCACTTGTGATAGTGTTGAAAAACCACTTTTCGCACTTGTGTTAGTGTTGAAAAACCACTTTTCGCACTTGTGTTGGTGCAGGAAACCACTTTTGCACTTGTATTAGTGTGGAAAACCACTTTTCGCACTTGTGTTAGTGTTGAAAAACCACTTTTCGCACTTGTGTTAGTGTTGAAAAACCACTTTTCGCACTTGTGTTGGTGCAGGAAACCACTTTTGCACTTGTATTAGTGTGTAAAAAACACTTTTTGCGCTTGTGATAGTGTTGAAAAACCAGTTTTCGCACTTGTGTTAATGTTGAAAAACCACTTTCCGCACTTGTGTTAGTGTTGAAAAACCACTTTTTGCACTTGTGTTGGTGCAGGAAACTACTTTTGCACTTGTATTAGTGTGGAAAAAACACTTTTTGCACTTGTGATAGTGTTGAAAAACCACTTTTCGCACTTGTGTTAGTGTTGAAAAACCACTTTTCGCACTTGTGTTGGTGCAGGAAACCACTTTTGCACTTGTATTAGTGTGGAAAAAACACTTTTCGCACTTGTGTTAGTGTTGAAAAACCACTTTTCGCACTTGTGTTAGTGTTGAAAAACCACTTTTCGCACTTGTGTTGGTGCAGGAAACCACTTTTGCACTTGTATTAGTGTGGAAAAACCACTTTTCGCATTTGTGTTAGTGTTGAAAAACCACTTTTCGCACTTGTGTTAGTGTTGAAAAACCACTTTTCGCACTTGTGTTGGTGCAGGAAACCACTTTTGCACTTGTATTAGTGTGGAAAAAACACTTTTTGCACTTGTGATAGTGTTGAAAAACCACTTTCCACACTTGTGTTAGTGTTGAAAAACCACTTTTCGCACTTGTGTTAGTGTTGAAAAACCACTTTTCGCACTGATGTTAGTATTAAAAGACCACTTTTCGCACTTGTGTTGGTGCAGGAAACCACTTTTGCACTTGTATTAGTGTGGAAAAAACACTTTTTGCACTTGTGATAGTGTAGAAAAACCACTTTTCGCACTTGTGTTAGTGTTGAAAAACCACTTTTCGCACTTGTGTTGTTGCAGGAAACCACTTTTGCACTTGTATTAGTGTGGAAAACCACTTTTCGCACTTGTGTTAGTGTTGAAAAACCACTTCTCGCACTTGTGTTGGTGCAGGAAACCACTTTTGCACTTGTATTAGTGTGGAAAAAACACTTTTTGCACTTGTGATAGTGTTGAAAAACCACTTTTCGCACTTGTGTTAGTGTTGAAAAACCACTTTTCGCATTTGTGTTGGTACAGGAAACCACTTTTGCACTTGTATTAGTGTGGAAAAAACACTTTTTGCACCTGTGATAGTGTTGAAAAACCACTTTTCGCACTTGTGTTAGTGTTGAAAAACCACTTTCCGCACTTGTGTTAGTGTTGAAAAACCACTTTTCGCACTTGTGTTGGTGCAGGAAACAACTTTTGCACTTGTATTAGTGTGGAAAAAACTCTTTTTGCACTTGTGATAGTGTTGAAAAACCACTTTTCGCACTTGTGTTAGTGTTGAAAAACCACTTTTCGCACTTGTGTTGGTGCAGGAAACCACTTTTGCACTTGTATTAGTGTGGAAAAAACACTTTTCGCACTTGTGTTAGTGTTGAAAAACCACTTTTCGCACTTGTGTTAGTGTTGAAAAACCACTTTTCGCACTTGTGTTGGTGCAGGAAACCACTTTTGCACTTGTATTAGTGTGGAAAAACCACTTTTTGCACTTGTGTTAGTGTTAAAAAACCACTTTTCGCACTTGTGTTAGTGTTGAAAAACCACTTTTCGCACTTGTGTTGGTGCAGGAAACCACTTTTGCACTTGTATTAGTGTGGAAAAAACACTTTTTGCACTTGTGATAGTGTTGAAAAACCACTTTTCGCACTTGTGTTAATGTTGAAAAACCACTTTTCGCACTTGTGTTGGTGAAGGAAACCACTTTTGCACTTGTATTAGTGTGGAAAAAACACTTTTTGCACTTGTGATAGTGTTGAAAAACCACTTTTCGCACTTGTGTTAGTGTTGAAAAACCACATTCCGCACTTGTGTTAGTGTTGAAAAACCACTTTTCACACTTGTGTTGGTGCAGGAAACCACTTTTGCACTTGTATTAGTGTGGAAAAAACACTTTTTGCACTTGTGATAGTGTTGAAAAACCACTTTTCGCACTTGTGTTAGTGTTGAAAAACCACTTTTCGCACTTGTGTTAGTGTTGAAAAACCACTTTTTGCACTTGTGTTGGTGCAGGAAACCACTTTTGCACTTGTATTAGTGTGGAAAAAACACTTTTTGCACTTCTGATAGTGTTGAAAAACCACTTTTCGCACTTGTGTTAGTGTTGAAAAACCACTTTTCGCACTTGTGTTGGTGCAGGAAACCACTTTTGCACTTGTATTAGTGTGGAAAAAACACTTTTCGCACTTGTGTTGGTGCAGGAAACCACTTTTGCACTTGTGTTAGTGTTGAAAAACCACTTTTCGCACTTGTGTTAGTGTTGAAAAACCACTTTTCGCACTTGTGTTAGTGCAGGAAACCACTTTTGCACTTGTATTAGTGTGGAAAAAACACTTTTTGCACTTGTGATAGTGTTGAAAAACCACTTTTCGCACTTGTGTTAGTGTTGAAAAACCACTTTTCGCACTTGTGCTGGTGCAGGAAACCACTTTTGCACTTGTATTAGTGTGGAAAAAACACTTTTTGCACTTGTGATAGTGTTGAAAAACCACTTTTCGCACTTTTGTTAGTGTTGAAAAACCACTTTTCGCACTTGTGTTGGTGCAGGAAACCACTTTTGCACTTGTATTAGTGTGGAAAAAACACTTTTTGCACTTGTGATAGTGTTGAAAAACCACTTTTCGCACTTGTGTTAGTGTTGAAAAACCACTTTCCGCACTTGTGTTAGTGTTGAAAAACCACTTTTCGCACTTGTGTTGGTGCAGGAAACAACTTTTGCACTTGTATTAGTGTGGAAAAAACACTTTTTGCACTTGTGATAGTGTTGAAAAACCACTTTTCGCACTTGTGTTAGTGTTGAAAAACCACTTTTCGCACTTGTGTTGGTGCAGGAAACCACTTTTGCACTTGTATTAGTGTGGAAAACCACTTTTCGCACTTGTGTTAGTGTTGAAAAACCACTTTTCGCACTTGTGTTAGTGTTGAAAAACCACTTTTTGCACTTGTGTTGGTGCAGGAAACCACTTTTGCACTTGTATTAGTGTGTAAAAAACACTTTTTGCGCTTGTGATAGTGTTGAAAAACCAGTTTTCGCACTTGTGTTAATGTTGAAAAACCACTTTCCGCACTTGTGTTAGTGTTGAAAAACCACTTTTTGCACTTGTGTTGGTGCAGGAAACTACTTTTGCACTTGTATTAGTGTGGAAAAAACACTTTTTGCACTTGTGATAGTGTTGAAAAACCACTTTTCGCACTTGTGTTAGTGTTGAAAAACCACTTTTCGCACTTGTGTTGGTGCAGGAAACCACTTTTGCACTTGTATTAGTGTGGAAAAAACACTTTTCGCACTTGTGTTAGTGTTGAAAAACCACTTTTCGCACTTGTGTTAGTGTTGAAAAACCACTTTTCGCACTTGTGTTGGTGCAGGAAACCACTTTTGCACTTGTATTAGTGTGGAAAAACCACTTTTCGCATTTGTGTTAGTGTTGAAAAACCACTTTTCGCACTTGTGTTAGTGTTGAAAAACCACTTTTCGCACTTGTGTTGGTGCAGGAAACCACTTTTGCACTTGTATTAGTGTGGAAAAAACACTTTTTGCACTTGTGATAGTGTTGAAAAACCACTTTCCACACTTGTGTTAGTGTTGAAAAACCACTTTTCGCACTTGTGTTAGTGTTGAAAAACCACTTTTCGCACTGATGTTAGTATTAAAAGACCACTTTTCGCACTTGTGTTGGTGCAGGAAACCACTTTTGCACTTGTATTAGTGTGGAAAAAACACTTTTTGCACTTGTGATAGTGTAGAAAAACCACTTTTCGCACTTGTGTTAGTGTTGAAAAACCACTTTTCGCACTTGTGTTGTTGCAGGAAACCACTTTTGCACTTGTATTAGTGTGGAAAACCACTTTTCGCACTTGTGTTAGTGTTGAAAAACCACTTCTCGCACTTGTGTTGGTGCAGGAAACCACTTTTGCACTTGTATTAGTGTGGAAAAAACACTTTTTGCACTTGTGATAGTGTTGAAAAACCACTTTTCGCACTTGTGTTAGTGTTGAAAAACCACTTTTCGCATTTGTGTTGGTACAGGAAACCACTTTTGCACTTGTATTAGTGTGGAAAAAACACTTTTTGCACCTGTGATAGTGTTGAAAAACCACTTTTCGCACTTGTGTTAGTGTTGAAAAACCACTTTCCGCACTTGTGTTAGTGTTGAAAAACCACTTTTCGCACTTGTGTTGGTGCAGGAAACAACTTTTGCACTTGTATTAGTGTGGAAAAAACTCTTTTTGCACTTGTGATAGTGTTGAAAAACCACTTTTCGCACTTGTGTTAGTGTTGAAAAACCACTTTTCGCACTTGTGTTGGTGCAGGAAACCACTTTTGCACTTGTATTAGTGTGGAAAAAACACTTTTCGCACTTGTGTTAGTGTTGAAAAACCACTTTTCGCACTTGTGTTAGTGTTGAAAAACCACTTTTCGCACTTGTGTTGGTGCAGGAAACCACTTTTGCACTTGTATTAGTGTGGAAAAACCACTTTTTGCACTTGTGTTAGTGTTAAAAAACCACTTTTCGCACTTGTGTTAGTGTTGAAAAACCACTTTTCGCACTTGTGTTGGTGCAGGAAACCACTTTTGCACTTGTATTAGTGTGGAAAAAACACTTTTTGCACTTGTGATAGTGTTGAAAAACCACTTTTCGCACTTGTGTTAATGTTGAAAAACCACTTTTCGCACTTGTGTTGGTGAAGGAAACCACTTTTGCACTTGTATTAGTGTGGAAAAAACACTTTTTGCACTTGTGATAGTGTTGAAAAACCACTTTTCGCACTTGTGTTAGTGTTGAAAAACCACATTCCGCACTTGTGTTAGTGTTGAAAAACCACTTTTCACACTTGTGTTGGTGCAGGAAACCACTTTTGCACTTGTATTAGTGTGGAAAAAACACTTTTTGCACTTGTGATAGTGTTGAAAAACCACTTTTCGCACTTGTGTTAGTGTTGAAAAACCACTTTTCGCACTTGTGTTAGTGTTGAAAAACCACTTTTTGCACTTGTGTTGGTGCAGGAAACCACTTTTGCACTTGTATTAGTGTGGAAAAAACACTTTTTGCACTTCTGATAGTGTTGAAAAACCACTTTTCGCACTTGTGTTAGTGTTGAAAAACCACTTTCCGCACTTGTGTTAGTGTTGAAAAACCACTTTTCGCACTTGTGTTGGTGCAGGAAACCACTTTTGCACTTGTATTAGTTTGGAAAAAACACTTTTTGCACTTGTGATAGTGTTGAAAAAACACTTTTCGCACTTGTGTTAGTGTTGAAAAACCACTTTTCGCACTTGTTTTGGTGCAGGAAACCACTTTTGCACTTGTATTAGTGTGGAAAAAACACTTTTTGCACTTGTGATAGTGTTGAAAAACCACTTTTCGCACTTGTGTTAGTGTTTAAAAACCACTTTTCGCACTTGTGTTAGTGTTGAAAAACCACTTTTCACACTTGTGTTGGTGCAGGAAACCACTTTTGCACTTGTATTAGTGTGGAAAAACCACTTTTCGCACTGATGTTAGTGTTAAAAGACCACTTTTCGCACTTGTGTTGGTGCAGGAAACCACTTTTGCACTTGTGTTAGTGTTGAAAAACCACTTTTCGCACTTGTGTTAGTGTTGAAAAACCACTTTTCGCACTTGTGTTAGTGCAGGAAACCACTTTTGCACTTGTATTAGTGTGGAAAAAACACTTTTTGCACTTGTGATAGTGTTGAAAAACCACTTTTCGCACTTGTGTTAGTGTTGAAAAACCACTTTTCGCACTTGTGCTGGTGCAGGAAACCACTTTTGCACTTGTATTAGTGTGGAAAAAACACTTTTTGCACTTGTGATAGTGTTGAAAAACCACTTTTCGCACTTTTGTTAGTGTTGAAAAACCACTTTTTGCACTTGTGTTGGTGCAGGAAACCACTTTTGCACTTGTATTAGTGTGGAAAAAACACTTTTTGCACTTGTGATAGTGTTGAAAAACCACTTTTCGCACTTGTGTTAGTGTTGAAAAACCACTTTCCGCACTTGTGTTAGTGTTGAAAAACCACTTTTCGCACTTGTGTTGGTGCAGGAAACAACTTTTGCACTTGTATTAGTGTGGAAAAAACACTTTTTGCACTTGTGATAGTGTTGAAAAACCACTTTTCGCACTTGTGTTAGTGTTGAAAAACCACTTTTCGCACTTGTGTTGGTGCAGGAAACCACTTTTGCACTTGTATTAGTGTGGAAAAACCACTTTTCGCACTTGTGTTAGTGTTGAAAAACCACTTTTCGCACTTGTGTTAGTGTTGAAAAACCACTTTTCGCACTTGTGTTGGTGCAGGAAACCACTTTTGCACTTGTATTAGTGTGTAAAAAACACTTTTTGCGCTTGTGATAGTGTTGAAAAACCAGTTTTCGCACTTGTGTTAATGTTGAAAAACCACTTTCCGCACTTGTGTTAGTGTTGAAAAACCACTTTTTGCACTTGTGTTGGTGCAGGAAACTACTTTTGCACTTGTATTAGTGTGGAAAAAACACTTTTTGCACTTGTGATAGTGTTGAAAAACCACTTTTCGCACTTGTGTTAGTGTTGAAAAACCACTTTTCGCACTTGTGTTGGTGCAGGAAACCACTTTTGCACTTGTATTAGTGTGGAAAAAACACTTTTCGCACTTGTGTTAGTGTTGAAAAACCACTTTTCGCACTTGTGTTAGTGTTGAAAAACCACTTTTCGCACTTGTGTTGGTGCAGGAAACCACTTTTGCACTTGTATTAGTGTGGAAAAACCACTTTTCGCATTTGTGTTAGTGTTGAAAAACCACTTTTCGCACTTGTGTTAGTGTTGAAAAACCACTTTTCGCACTTGTGTTGGTGCAGGAAACCACTTTTGCACTTGTATTAGTGTGGAAAAAACACTTTTTGCACTTGTGATAGTGTTGAAAAACCACTTTCCACACTTGTGTTAGTGTTGAAAAACCACTTTTCGCACTTGTGTTAGTGTTGAAAAACCACTTTTCGCACTGATGTTAGTATTAAAAGACCACTTTTCGCACTTGTGTTGGTGCAGGAAACCACTTTTGCACTTGTATTAGTGTGGAAAAAACACTTTTTGCACTTGTGATAGTGTAGAAAAACCACTTTTCGCACTTGTGTTAGTGTTGAAAAACCACTTTTCGCACTTGTGTTGTTGCAGGAAACCACTTTTGCACTTGTATTAGTGTGGAAAACCACTTTTCGCACTTGTGTTAGTGTTGAAAAACCACTTCTCGCACTTGTGTTGGTGCAGGAAACCACTTTTGCACTTGTATTAGTGTGGAAAAAACACTTTTTGCACTTGTGATAGTGTTGAAAAACCACTTTTCGCACTTGTGTTAGTGTTGAAAAACCACTTTTCGCATTTGTGTTGGTACAGGAAACCACTTTTGCACTTGTATTAGTGTGGAAAAAACACTTTTTGCACCTGTGATAGTGTTGAAAAACCACTTTTCGCACTTGTGTTAGTGTTGAAAAACCACTTTCCGCACTTGTGTTAGTGTTGAAAAACCACTTTTCGCACTTGTGTTGGTGCAGGAAACAACTTTTGCACTTGTATTAGTGTGGAAAAAACTCTTTTTGCACTTGTGATAGTGTTGAAAAACCACTTTTCGCACTTGTGTTAGTGTTGAAAAACCACTTTTCGCACTTGTGTTGGTGCAGGAAACCACTTTTGCACTTGTATTAGTGTGGAAAAAACACTTTTCGCACTTGTGTTAGTGTTGAAAAACCACTTTTCGCACTTGTGTTAGTGTTGAAAAACCACTTTTCGCACTTGTGTTGGTGCAGGAAACCACTTTTGCACTTGTATTAGTGTGGAAAAACCACTTTTTGCACTTGTGTTAGTGTTAAAAAACCACTTTTCGCACTTGTGTTAGTGTTGAAAAACCACTTTTCGCACTTGTGTTGGTGCAGGAAACCACTTTTGCACTTGTATTAGTGTGGAAAAAACACTTTTTGCACTTGTGATAGTGTTGAAAAACCACTTTTCGCACTTGTGTTAATGTTGAAAAACCACTTTTCGCACTTGTGTTGGTGAAGGAAACCACTTTTGCACTTGTATTAGTGTGGAAAAAACACTTTTTGCACTTGTGATAGTGTTGAAAAACCACTTTTCGCACTTGTGTTAGTGTTGAAAAACCACATTCCGCACTTGTGTTAGTGTTGAAAAACCACTTTTCACACTTGTGTTGGTGCAGGAAACCACTTTTGCACTTGTATTAGTGTGGAAAAAACACTTTTTGCACTTGTGATAGTGTTGAAAAACCACTTTTCGCACTTGTGTTAGTGTTGAAAAACCACTTTTCGCACTTGTGTTAGTGTTGAAAAACCACTTTTTGCACTTGTGTTGGTGCAGGAAACCACTTTTGCACTTGTATTAGTGTGGAAAAAACACTTTTTGCACTTCTGATAGTGTTGAAAAACCACTTTTCGCACTTGTGTTAGTGTTGAAAAACCACTTTTCGCACTTGTGTTGGTGCAGGAAACCACTTTTGCACTTGTATTAGTGTGGAAAAAACACTTTTCGCACTTGTGTTGGTGCAGGAAACCACTTTTGCACTTGTGTTAGTGTTGAAAAACCACTTTTCGCACTTGTGTTAGTGTTGAAAAACCACTTTTCGCACTTGTGTTAGTGCAGGAAACCACTTTTGCACTTGTATTAGTGTGGAAAAAACACTTTTTGCACTTGTGATAGTGTTGAAAAACCACTTTTCGCACTTGTGTTAGTGTTGAAAAACCACTTTTCGCACTTGTGCTGGTGCAGGAAACCACTTTTGCACTTGTATTAGTGTGGAAAAAACACTTTTTGCACTTGTGATAGTGTTGAAAAACCACTTTTCGCACTTTTGTTAGTGTTGAAAAACCACTTTTCGCACTTGTGTTGGTGCAGGAAACCACTTTTGCACTTGTATTAGTGTGGAAAAAACACTTTTTGCACTTGTGATAGTGTTGAAAAACCACTTTTCGCACTTGTGTTAGTGTTGAAAAACCACTTTCCGCACTTGTGTTAGTGTTGAAAAACCACTTTTCGCACTTGTGTTGGTGCAGGAAACAACTTTTGCACTTGTATTAGTGTGGAAAAAACACTTTTTGCACTTGTGATAGTGTTGAAAAACCACTTTTCGCACTTGTGTTAGTGTTGAAAAACCACTTTTCGCACTTGTGTTGGTGCAGGAAACCACTTTTGCACTTGTATTAGTGTGGAAAACCACTTTTCGCACTTGTGTTAGTGTTGAAAAACCACTTTTCGCACTTGTGTTAGTGTTGAAAAACCACTTTTCGCACTTGTGTTGGTGCAGGAAACCACTTTTGCACTTGTATTAGTGTGTAAAAAACACTTTTTGCGCTTGTGATAGTGTTGAAAAACCAGTTTTCGCACTTGTGTTAATGTTGAAAAACCACTTTCCGCACTTGTGTTAGTGTTGAAAAACCACTTTTTGCACTTGTGTTGGTGCAGGAAACTACTTTTGCACTTGTATTAGTGTGGAAAAAACACTTTTTGCACTTGTGATAGTGTTGAAAAACCACTTTTCGCACTTGTGTTAGTGTTGAAAAACCACTTTTCGCACTTGTGTTGGTGCAGGAAACCACTTTTGCACTTGTATTAGTGTGGAAAAAACACTTTTCGCACTTGTGTTAGTGTTGAAAAACCACTTTTCGCACTTGTGTTAGTGTTGAAAAACCACTTTTCGCACTTGTGTTGGTGCAGGAAACCACTTTTGCACTTGTATTAGTGTGGAAAAACCACTTTTCGCATTTGTGTTAGTGTTGAAAAACCACTTTTCGCACTTGTGTTAGTGTTGAAAAACCACTTTTCGCACTTGTGTTGGTGCAGGAAACCACTTTTGCACTTGTATTAGTGTGGAAAAAACACTTTTTGCACTTGTGATAGTGTTGAAAAACCACTTTCCACACTTGTGTTAGTGTTGAAAAACCACTTTTCGCACTTGTGTTAGTGTTGAAAAACCACTTTTCGCACTGATGTTAGTATTAAAAGACCACTTTTCGCACTTGTGTTGGTGCAGGAAACCACTTTTGCACTTGTATTAGTGTGGAAAAAACACTTTTTGCACTTGTGATAGTGTAGAAAAACCACTTTTCGCACTTGTGTTAGTGTTGAAAAACCACTTTTCGCACTTGTGTTGTTGCAGGAAACCACTTTTGCACTTGTATTAGTGTGGAAAACCACTTTTCGCACTTGTGTTAGTGTTGAAAAACCACTTCTCGCACTTGTGTTGGTGCAGGAAACCACTTTTGCACTTGTATTAGTGTGGAAAAAACACTTTTTGCACTTGTGATAGTGTTGAAAAACCACTTTTCGCACTTGTGTTAGTGTTGAAAAACCACTTTTCGCATTTGTGTTGGTACAGGAAACCACTTTTGCACTTGTATTAGTGTGGAAAAAACACTTTTTGCACCTGTGATAGTGTTGAAAAACCACTTTTCGCACTTGTGTTAGTGTTGAAAAACCACTTTCCGCACTTGTGTTAGTGTTGAAAAACCACTTTTCGCACTTGTGTTGGTGCAGGAAACAACTTTTGCACTTGTATTAGTGTGGAAAAAACTCTTTTTGCACTTGTGATAGTGTTGAAAAACCACTTTTCGCACTTGTGTTAGTGTTGAAAAACCACTTTTCGCACTTGTGTTGGTGCAGGAAACCACTTTTGCACTTGTATTAGTGTGGAAAAAACACTTTTCGCACTTGTGTTAGTGTTGAAAAACCACTTTTCGCACTTGTGTTAGTGTTGAAAAACCACTTTTCGCACTTGTGTTGGTGCAGGAAACCACTTTTGCACTTGTATTAGTGTGGAAAAACCACTTTTTGCACTTGTGTTAGTGTTAAAAAACCACTTTTCGCACTTGTGTTAGTGTTGAAAAACCACTTTTCGCACTTGTGTTGGTGCAGGAAACCACTTTTGCACTTGTATTAGTGTGGAAAAAACACTTTTTGCACTTGTGATAGTGTTGAAAAACCACTTTTCGCACTTGTGTTAATGTTGAAAAACCACTTTTCGCACTTGTGTTGGTGAAGGAAACCACTTTTGCACTTGTATTAGTGTGGAAAAAACACTTTTTGCACTTGTGATAGTGTTGAAAAACCACTTTTCGCACTTGTGTTAGTGTTGAAAAACCACATTCCGCACTTGTGTTAGTGTTGAAAAACCACTTTTCACACTTGTGTTGGTGCAGGAAACCACTTTTGCACTTGTATTAGTGTGGAAAAAACACTTTTTGCACTTGTGATAGTGTTGAAAAACCACTTTTCGCACTTGTGTTAGTGTTGAAAAACCACTTTTCGCACTTGTGTTAGTGTTGAAAAACCACTTTTTGCACTTGTGTTGGTGCAGGAAACCACTTTTGCACTTGTATTAGTGTGGAAAAAACACTTTTTGCACTTCTGATAGTGTTGAAAAACCACTTTTCGCACTTGTGTTAGTGTTGAAAAACCACTTTTCGCACTTGTGTTGGTGCAGGAAACCACTTTTGCACTTGTATTAGTGTGGAAAAAACACTTTTCGCACTTGTGTTGGTGCAGGAAACCACTTTTGCACTTGTGTTAGTGTTGAAAAACCACTTTTCGCACTTGTGTTAGTGTTGAAAAACCACTTTTCGCACTTGTGTTAGTGCAGGAAACCACTTTTGCACTTGTATTAGTGTGGAAAAAACACTTTTTGCACTTGTGATAGTGTTGAAAAACCACTTTTCGCACTTGTGTTAGTGTTGAAAAACCACTTTTCGCACTTGTGCTGGTGCAGGAAACCACTTTTGCACTTGTATTAGTGTGGAAAAAACACTTTTTGCACTTGTGATAGTGTTGAAAAACCACTTTTCGCACTTTTGTTAGTGTTGAAAAACCACTTTTCGCACTTGTGTTGGTGCAGGAAACCACTTTTGCACTTGTATTAGTGTGGAAAAAACACTTTTTGCACTTGTGATAGTGTTGAAAAACCACTTTTCGCACTTGTGTTAGTGTTGAAAAACCACTTTCCGCACTTGTGTTAGTGTTGAAAAACCACTTTTCGCACTTGTGTTGGTGCAGGAAACAACTTTTGCACTTGTATTAGTGTGGAAAAAACACTTTTTGCACTTGTGATAGTGTTGAAAAACCACTTTTCGCACTTGTGTTAGTGTTGAAAAACCACTTTTCGCACTTGTGTTGGTGCAGGAAACCACTTTTGCACTTGTATTAGTGTGGAAAACCACTTTTCGCACTTGTGTTAGTGTTGAAAAACCACTTTTCGCACTTGTGTTAGTGTTGAAAAACCACTTTTTGCACTTGTGTTGGTGCAGGAAACCACTTTTGCACTTGTATTAGTGTGTAAAAAACACTTTTTGCGCTTGTGATAGTGTTGAAAAACCAGTTTTCGCACTTGTGTTAATGTTGAAAAACCACTTTCCGCACTTGTGTTAGTGTTGAAAAACCACTTTTTGCACTTGTGTTGGTGCAGGAAACTACTTTTGCACTTGTATTAGTGTGGAAAAAACACTTTTTGCACTTGTGATAGTGTTGAAAAACCACTTTTCGCACTTGTGTTAGTGTTGAAAAACCACTTTTCGCACTTGTGTTGGTGCAGGAAACCACTTTTGCACTTGTATTAGTGTGGAAAAAACACTTTTCGCACTTGTGTTAGTGTTGAAAAACCACTTTTCGCACTTGTGTTAGTGTTGAAAAACCACTTTTCGCACTTGTGTTGGTGCAGGAAACCACTTTTGCACTTGTATTAGTGTGGAAAAACCACTTTTCGCATTTGTGTTAGTGTTGAAAAACCACTTTTCGCACTTGTGTTAGTGTTGAAAAACCACTTTTCGCACTTGTGTTGGTGCAGGAAACCACTTTTGCACTTGTATTAGTGTGGAAAAAACACTTTTTGCACTTGTGATAGTGTTGAAAAACCACTTTCCACACTTGTGTTAGTGTTGAAAAACCACTTTTCGCACTTGTGTTAGTGTTGAAAAACCACTTTTCGCACTGATGTTAGTATTAAAAGACCACTTTTCGCACTTGTGTTGGTGCAGGAAACCACTTTTGCACTTGTATTAGTGTGGAAAAAACACTTTTTGCACTTGTGATAGTGTAGAAAAACCACTTTTCGCACTTGTGTTAGTGTTGAAAAACCACTTTTCGCACTTGTGTTGTTGCAGGAAACCACTTTTGCACTTGTATTAGTGTGGAAAACCACTTTTCGCACTTGTGTTAGTGTTGAAAAACCACTTCTCGCACTTGTGTTGGTGCAGGAAACCACTTTTGCACTTGTATTAGTGTGGAAAAAACACTTTTTGCACTTGTGATAGTGTTGAAAAACCACTTTTCGCACTTGTGTTAGTGTTGAAAAACCACTTTTCGCATTTGTGTTGGTACAGGAAACCACTTTTGCACTTGTATTAGTGTGGAAAAAACACTTTTTGCACCTGTGATAGTGTTGAAAAACCACTTTTCGCACTTGTGTTAGTGTTGAAAAACCACTTTCCGCACTTGTGTTAGTGTTGAAAAACCACTTTTCGCACTTGTGTTGGTGCAGGAAACAACTTTTGCACTTGTATTAGTGTGGAAAAAACTCTTTTTGCACTTGTGATAGTGTTGAAAAACCACTTTTCGCACTTGTGTTAGTGTTGAAAAACCACTTTTCGCACTTGTGTTGGTGCAGGAAACCACTTTTGCACTTGTATTAGTGTGGAAAAAACACTTTTCGCACTTGTGTTAGTGTTGAAAAACCACTTTTCGCACTTGTGTTAGTGTTGAAAAACCACTTTTCGCACTTGTGTTGGTGCAGGAAACCACTTTTGCACTTGTATTAGTGTGGAAAAACCACTTTTTGCACTTGTGTTAGTGTTAAAAAACCACTTTTCGCACTTGTGTTAGTGTTGAAAAACCACTTTTCGCACTTGTGTTGGTGCAGGAAACCACTTTTGCACTTGTATTAGTGTGGAAAAAACACTTTTTGCACTTGTGATAGTGTTGAAAAACCACTTTTCGCACTTGTGTTAATGTTGAAAAACCACTTTTCGCACTTGTGTTGGTGAAGGAAACCACTTTTGCACTTGTATTAGTGTGGAAAAAACACTTTTTGCACTTGTGATAGTGTTGAAAAACCACTTTTCGCACTTGTGTTAGTGTTGAAAAACCACATTCCGCACTTGTGTTAGTGTTGAAAAACCACTTTTCACACTTGTGTTGGTGCAGGAAACCACTTTTGCACTTGTATTAGTGTGGAAAAAACACTTTTTGCACTTGTGATAGTGTTGAAAAACCACTTTTCGCACTTGTGTTAGTGTTGAAAAACCACTTTTCGCACTTGTGTTAGTGTTGAAAAACCACTTTTTGCACTTGTGTTGGTGCAGGAAACCACTTTTGCACTTGTATTAGTGTGGAAAAAACACTTTTTGCACTTCTGATAGTGTTGAAAAACCACTTTTCGCACTTGTGTTAGTGTTGAAAAACCACTTTCCGCACTTGTGTTAGTGTTGAAAAACCACTTTTCGCACTTGTGTTGGTGCAGGAAACCACTTTTGCACTTGTATTAGTTTGGAAAAAACACTTTTTGCACTTGTGATAGTGTTGAAAAAACACTTTTCGCACTTGTGTTAGTGTTGAAAAACCACTTTTCGCACTTGTTTTGGTGCAGGAAACCACTTTTGCACTTGTATTAGTGTGGAAAAAACACTTTTTGCACTTGTGATAGTGTTGAAAAACCACTTTTCGCACTTGTGTTAGTGTTTAAAAACCACTTTTCGCACTTGTGTTAGTGTTGAAAAACCACTTTTCACACTTGTGTTGGTGCAGGAAACCACTTTTGCACTTGTATTAGTGTGGAAAAACCACTTTTCACACTTGCGTTAGTGTTGAAAAACCACTTTTCGCACTTGTGTTAGTGTTGAAAAACCACTTTTCGCACTTGTGTTGGTGCAGGAAACCACTTTTGCACTTGTATTAGTGTGGAAAAACCACTTTTCGCACTTGTGTTAGTGTTGAAAAACCACTTTTCGCACTTGTGTTGGTGCAGGAAACCACTTTTGCACTTGTATTAGTGTGGAAAAACCACTTTTCGCACTTGTGTTGGTGCAGGAAACCAATTTTGCACTTGTATTAGTGTGTAAAAAACACTTTTTGCGCTTGTGATAGTGTTGAAAAACCAGTTTTCGCACTTGTGTTAGTGTTGAAAAACCACTTTTCGCACTTGTGTTGGTGCAGGAAACCACTTTTGCACTTGTATTAGTGTGGAAAAACCACTTTTCGCACTTGTGTTAGTGTTGAAAAACCACTTTTCGCACTTGTGTTAGTGTTGAAAAACCACTTTTCGCACTTGTGTTGGTGCAGGAAACCACTTTTGCACTTGTATTAGTGTGTAAAAAAACACTTTTTGCGCTTGTGATAGTGTTGAAAAACCAGTTTTCGCACTTGTGTTAATGTTGAAAAACCACTTTCCGCACTTGTGTTAGTGTTGAAAAACCACTTTTTGCACTTGTGTTGGTGCAGGAAACTACTTTTGCACTTGTATTAGTGTGGAAAAAACACTTTTTGCACTTGTGATAGTGTTGAAAAACCACTTTTCGCACTTGTGTTAGTGTTGAAAAACCACTTTTCGCACTTGTGTTGGTGCAGGAAACCACTTTTGCACTTGTATTAGTGTGGAAAAAACACTTTTCGCACTTGTGTTAGTGTTGAAAAACCACTTTTCGCACTTGTGTTAGTGTTGAAAAACCACTTTTCGCACTTGTGTTGGTGCAGGAAACCACTTTTGCACTTGTATTAGTGTGGAAAAACCACTTTTCGCATTTGTGTTAGTGTTGAAAAACCACTTTTCGCACTTGTGTTAGTGTTGAAAAACCACTTTTCGCACTTGTGTTGGTGCAGGAAACCACTTTTGCACTTGTATTAGTGTGGAAAAAACACTTTTTGCACTTGTGATAGTGTTGAAAAACCACTTTTCGCACTTGTGTTAGTGTTGACAAACCACTTTTCGCACTTGTGTTGGTGCAGGAAACCACTTTTGCACTTGTATTAGTGTGGAAAAAACACTTTTCGCACTTGTTTTAGTGTTGAAAAACCACTTTTCGCACTTGTGTTAGTGTTAAAAAACCACTTTTCGCACTTGTGTTGGTGCAGGAAACCACTTTTGCACTTGTATTAGTGTGGAAAAACCACTTTTCGCACTTGTGTTGGTGCAGGAAACCACTTTTGCACTTGTATTAGTGTGTAAAAAACACTTTTTGCGCTTGTGATAGTGTTGAAAAACCAGTTTTCGCACTTGTGTTAGTGTTGAAAAACCACTTTTCGCACTTGTGTTGGTGCAGGAAACCACTTTTGCACTTGTATTAGTGTGGAAAACCACTTTTCGCACTTGTGTTAGTGTTGAAAAACCACTTTTCGCACTTGTGTTAGTGTTGAAAAACCACTTTTCGCACTTGTGTTGGTGCAGGAAACCACTTTTGCACTTGTATTAGTGTGGAAAAAACACTTTTTGCACTTGTGATAGTGTTGAAAAACCACTTTTCGCACTTGTGTTAGTATTGAAAAACCACTTTCCGCACTTGTGTTAGTGTTGAAAAACAACTTTTCACACTTGTGTTGGTGCAGGAAACCACTTTTGCACTTGTATTAGTGTGGAAAAAACACTTTTTGCACTTGTGATAGTGTTGAAAAACCACTTTTCGCACTTGTGTTCATGTTGAAAAACCACTTTTCGCACTTGTGTTGGTGCAGGAAACCACTTTTGCACTTGTATTAGTGTGGAAAAAACACTTTTCGCACTTGTGTTAGTGTTGAAAAACCACTTTTCGCACTTGTGTTAGTGTTGAAAAACCACTTTTCGCACTTGTGTTGGTGCAGGAAACCACTTTTGCACTTGTATTAGTATGGAAAAACCACTTTTCGCACTTGTGTTAGTGTTGAAAAACCACTTTTCGCACTTGTGTTAGTGTTGAAAAACCACTTTTCGCACTTGTGTTAGTGTTGAAAAACCACTTTTCGCACTTGTGCTGGTGCAGGAAACCACTTTTGCACTTGTATTAGTGTGGAAAAAACACTTTTTGCACTTGTGATAGTGTTGAAAAACCACTTTTCGCACTTGTGTTAGTGTTGAAAAACCACTTTTCGCACTTGTGTTGGTGCAGGAAACCACTTTTGCACTTGTATTAGTGTGGAAAAAACACTTTTTGCACTTGTGATAGTGTTGAAAAACCACTTTTCGCACTTGTGTTAGTGTTGAAAAACCACTTTCCGCACTTGTGTTAGTGTTGAAAAACCACTTTTCGCACTTGTGTTGGCGCAGGAAACAACTTTTGCACTTGTATTAGTGTGGAAAAAACACTTTTTGCACTTGTGATAGTGTTGAAAAACCACTTTTCGCACTTGTGTTAGTGTTGAAAAACCACTTTTCGCACTTGTGTTGGTGCAGGAAACCACTTTTGCACTTGTATTAGTGTGGAAAAACCACTTTTCGCACTTGTGTTAGTGTTGAAAAACCACTTTTCGCACTTGTGTTAGTGTTGAAAAACCACTTTTCGCACTTGTGTTGGTGCAGGAAACCACTTTTGCACTTGTACTAGTGTGTAAAAAACACTTTTTGCGCTTGTGATAGTGTTGAAAAACCAGTTTTCGCACTTGTGTTAATGTTGAAAAACCACTTTCCGCACTTGTGTTAGTGTTGAAAAACCACTTTTTGCACTTGTGTTGGTGCAGGAAACTACTTTTGCACTTGTATTAGTGTGGAAAAAACACTTTTTGCACTTGTGATAGTGTTGAAAAACCACTTTTCGCACTTGTGTTAGTGTTGAAAAACCACTTTTCACACTTGTGTTGGTGCAGGAAACCACTTTTGCACTTGTATTAGTGTGGAAAAAACACTTTTCGCACTTGTGTTAGTGTTGAAAAACCACTTTTCGCACTTGTGTTAGTGTTGAAAAACCACTTTTCGCACTTGTGTTGGTGCAGGAAACCACTTTTGCACTTGTATTAGTGTGGAAAAACCACTTTTCGCATTTGTGTTAGTGTTGAAAAACCACTTTTCGCACTTGTGTTAGTGTTGAAAAACCACTTTTCGCACTTGTGTTGGTGCAGGAAACCACTTTTGCACTTGTATTAGTGTGGAAAAAACACTTTTTGCACTTGTGATAGTGTTGAAAAACCACTTTTCACACTTGTGTTAGTGTTGAAAAACCACTTTTCGCACTTGTGTTAGTGTTGAAAAACCACTTTTCGCACTGATGTTAGTGTTAAAAGACCACTTTTCGCACTTGTGTTGGTGCAGGAAACCACTTTTGCACTTGTATTAGTGTGGAAAAAACACTTTTTGCACTTGTGATAGTGTAGAAAAACCACTTTTCGCACTTGTGTTAGTGTTGAAAAACCACTTTTCGCACTTGTGTTGTTGCAGGAAACCACTTTTGCACTTGTATTAGTGTGGAAAACCACTTTTCGCACTTGTGTTAGTGTTGAAAAACCACTTTTCGCACTTGTGTTAGTGTTGGAAAACCACTTTTCGCACTTGTGTTGGTGCAGGAAACCACTTTTGCACTTGTATTAGTGTGGAAAAAACACTTTTTGCACTTGTGATAGTGTTGAAAAACGACTTTTCGCACTTGTGTTAGTGTTGAAAAACCACTTTCCGCACTTGTGTTAGTGTTGAAAAACCACTTCTCGCACTTGTGTTGGTGCAGGAAACCACTTTTGCACTTGTATTAGTGTGGAAAAAACACTTTTTGCACTTGTGATAGTGTTGAAAAACCACTTTTCGCACTTGTGTTAGTGTTGAAAAACCACTTTTCGCATTTGTGTTGGTGCAGGAAACCACTTTTGCACTTGTATTAGTGTGGAAAAAACACTTTTTGCACCTGTGATAGTGTTGAAAAACCACTTTTCGCACTTGTGTTAGTGTTGAAAAACCACTTTCCGCACTTGTGTTAGTGTTGAAAAACCACTTTTCGCACTTGTGTTGGTGCAGGAAACAACTTTTGCACTTGTATTAGTGTGGAAAAAACTCTTTTTGCACTTGTGATAGTGTTGAAAAACCACTTTTCGCACTTGTGTTAGTGTTGAAAAACCACTTTTCGCACTTGTGTTGGTGCAGGAAACCACTTTTGCACTTGTATTAGTGTGGAAAAAACACTTTTCGCACTTGTGTTAGTGTTGAAAAACCACTTTTCGCACTTGTGTTAGTGTTGAAAAACCACTTTTCGCACTTGTGTTGGTGCAGGAAACCACTTTTGCACTTGTATTAGTGTGGAAAAACCACTTTTTGCACTTGTGTTAGTGTTAAAAAACCACTTTTCGCACTTGTGTTAGTGTTGAAAAACCACTTTTCGCACTTGTGTTGGTGCAGGAAACTACTTTTGCACTTGTATTAGTGTGGAAAAAACACTTTTTGCACTTGTGATAGTGTTGAAAAACCACTTTTCGCACTTGTGTTAATGTTGAAAAACCACTTTTCGCACTTGTGTTGGTGAAGGAAACCACTTTTGCACTTGTATTAGTGTGGAAAAAACACTTTTTGCACTTGTGATAGTGTTGAAAAACCACTTTTCGCACTTGTGTTAGTGTTGAAAAACCACATTCCGCACTTGTGTTAGTGTTGAAAAACCACTTTTCACACTTGTGTTGGTGCAGGAAACCACTTTTGCACTTGTATTAGTGTGGAAAAAACACTTTTTGCACTTGTGATAGTGTTGAAAAACCACTTTTCGCACTTGTGTTAGTGTTGAAAAACCACTTTTCGCACTTGTGTTAGTGTTGAAAAACCACTTTTTGCACTTGTGTTGGTGCAGGAAACCACTTTTGCACTTGTATTAGTGTGGAAAAAACACTTTTTGCACTTCTGATAGTGTTGAAAAACCACTTTTCGCACTTGTGTTAGTGTTGAAAAACCACTTTCCGCACTTGTGTTAGTGTTGAAAAACCACTTTTCGCACTTGTGTTGGTGCAGGAAACCACTTTTGCACTTGTATTAGTTTGGAAAAAACACTTTTTGCACTTGTGATAGTGTTGAAAAAACACTTTTCGCACTTGTGTTAGTGTTGAAAAACCACTTTTCGCACTTGTGTTGGTGCAGGAAACCACTTTTGCACTTGTATTAGTGTGGAAAAAACACTTTTTGCACTTGTGATAGTGTTGAAAAACCACTTTTCGCACTTGTGTTAGTGTTTAAAAACCACTTTTCGCACTTGTGTTAGTGTTGAAAAACCACTTTTCACACTTGTGTTGGTGCAGGAAACCACTTTTGCACTTGTATTAGTGTGGAAAAACCACTTTTCGCACTTGTGTTAGTGTTGAAAAACCACTTTTCGCACTTGTGTTAGTGTTGAAAAACCACTTTTCGCACTTGTGTTGGTGCAGGAAACCACTTTTGCACTTGTATTAGTGTGGAAAAACCACTTTTCGCACTTGTGTTAGTGTTGAAAAACCACTTTTCGCACTTGTGTTGGTGCAGGAAACCACTTTTGCACTTGTATTAGTGTGGAAAAACCACTTTTCGCACTTGTGTTGGTGCAGGAAACCACTTTTGCACTTGTATTAGTGTGTAAAAAACACTTTTTACCTTCGCAAAAGCGGAAGGTTATGTTTTGATCGCTGTGTATTTATTTGTATGTCTGTGTGTGTGTATGTTAATCGCATAACTCAAAAAGTATTCAACCGAATTGCATGAAATTTGGTGGGATGATTGGTTATTATACGGGACACATTTGATTAGATTTTGGGAAACAGATTTGCTCAAATTCTGACTATTTTTAACTCGATCGTATTTCACTCAAAGTTATGAGCGACTGAAGAAGAAGATGTCCATCCAGGACGTCATCACTATAACGCGATCTCCCGCGATCATTTCAACCTCAAAAAAAATTATAATTGCAGATTTGACAATAGATGAGGCATATTAACAAACGAATGAAACAGATTTGCTCAAATTCTGACTATTTTTAACTCGATCGTATTTCACTCAAAGTTATGCGCGACTGAAGAAGAAGATGTCCATCCAGGACGTCATCACTATAACGCAATCTCCCGCGATCATTTCAACCTCAAAAAAAATTATAATTGCAGATTTGTCAAGAGATGAGGCATATTAACAAACGAATGAAACAGATTTGCTCAAATTCTGACTATTTTTAACTCGATCGTATTTCACTCAAAGTTATGAGCGACTGAAGAAGAGGATGTCCATCCAAGACGTCATCACTATAACGCGATCTCCCGCAATCATTTCAACCTCAAATGAAATTCAAATTGCAGATTTGTCAATCGGGGAGGCATATTAACAGACGAATGAAACAGATTTGCTCAAATTCTGATTTTTAAAAATCGATCGCATTTCACATAAAGTTTGAGGTACTAAAGAAGAAGAAGATTCGTTTAGCTTCTCAGATAAAATAAATAATTCTGTCTGCAATTTCAGGTTAATTACCTTCGCAAAAGCGGAAGGTTATGTTTTGATCGCTGTGTATTTATTTGTATGTCTGTGTGTGTGTGTGTATGTTATTCGCATAACTCAAAAAGTATTCAACCGAATTGCATGAAATTTGGTGGGATGATTGGTTATTATACGGGACACATTTGATTAGATTTTGGGAGCAATCGGGTCAAAGGTCAAGGTCAAGGTCACGAAAAGGTCAAAATCGTATTTTTGTTGTTCTGTTCCCTACACTCCCATGCCAAGTACAGAACAGTAGCTGCGGCGAAGGTATGCGCTCTACCGAGTGCCCGTTCTAGTTGCGCTTGTGATAGTGTTGAAAAACCAGTTTTCGCACTTGTGTTAGTTTTGAAAAACCACTTTTCGCACTTGTGTTGGTGCAGGAAACCACTTTTGCACTTGTATTAGTGTGGAAAACCACTTTTCGCACTTGTGTTAGTGTTGAAAAACCACTTTTCGCACTTGTGTTAGTGTTGAAAAACCACTTTTCGCACTTGTGTTGGTGCAGGAAACCACTTTTGCACTTGTATTAGTGTGGAAAAAACACTTTTTGCACTTGTGATAGTGTTGAAAAACCACTTTTCGCACTTGTGTTAGTATTGAAAAACCACTTTCCGCACTTGTGTTAGTGTTGAAAAACCACTTTTCACACTTGTGTTGGTGCAGGAAACCACTTTTGCACTTGTATTAGTGTGGAAAAAACACTTTTTGCACTTGTGATAGTGTTGAAAAACCACTTTTCGCACTTGTGTTCATGTTGAAAAACCACTTTTCGCACTTGTGTTGGTGCAGGAAACCACTTTTGCACTTGTATTAGTGTGGAAAAAACACTTTTCGCACTTGTGTTAGTGTTGAAAAACCACTTTTCGCACTTGTGTTAGTGTTGAAAAACCACTTTTCGCACTTGTGTTGGTGCAGGAAACCACTTTTGCACTTGTATTAGTGTGGAAAAACCACTTTTCGCACTTGTGTTAGTGTTGAAAAACCACTTTTCGCACTTGTGTTAGTGTTGAAAAACCACTTTTCGCACTTGTGTTAGTGCAGGAAACCACTTTTGCACTTGTATTAGTGTGGAAAAAACACTTTTTGCACTTGTGATAGTGTTGAAAAACGACTTTTCGCACTTGTGTTAGTGTTGAAAAACCACTTTTCGCACTTGTGCTGGTGCAGGAAACCACTTTTGCACTTGTATTAGTGTGGAAAAAACACTTTTTGCACTTGTGATAGTGTTGAAAAACCACTTTTCGCACTTGTGTTAGTGTTGAAAAACCACTTTTCGCACTTGTGTTGGTGCAGGAAACCACTTTTGCACTTGTATTAGTGTGGAAAAAACACTTTTTGCACTTGTGATAGTGTTGAAAAACCACTTTTCGCACTTGTGTTAGTGTTGAAAAACCACTTTCCGCACTTGTGTTAGTGTTGAAAAACCACTTTTCGCACTTGTGTTGGTGCAGGAAACAACTTTTGCACTTGTATTAGTGTGGAAAAAACACTTTTTGCACTTGTGATAGTGTTGAAAAACCACTTTCGCACTTGTGTTAGTGTTGAAAAACCACTTTTCGCACTTGTGTTGGTGCAGGAAACCACTTTTGCACTTGTATTAGTGTGGCAAAAACCACTTTTCGCACTTGTGTTAGTGTTGAAAAACCACTTTTCGCACTTGTGTTAGTGTTGAAAAACCACTTTTCGCACTTGTGTTGGTGCAGGAAACCACTTTTGCACTTGTATTAGTGTGTAAAAAACACTTTTTGCACTTGTGATAGTGTTGAAAAACCAGTTTTCGCACTTGTGTTAATGTTGAAAAACCACTTTCCACACTTGTGTTAGTGTTGAAAAACCAATTTTTGCACTTGTGTTGGTGCAGGAAACTACTTTTGCACTTGTATTAGTGTGGAAAAACACTTTTTGCACTTGTGATAGTGTTGAAAAACCACTTTTCGCACTTGTGTTAGTGTTGACAAACCACTTTTCGCACTTGTGTTGGTGCAGGAAACCACTTTTGCACTTGTATTAGTGTGGAAAAAACACTTTTCGCACTTGTGTTAGTGTTGAAAAACCACTTTTCGCACTTGTGTTAGTGTTGAAAAACCACTTTTCGCACTTGTGTTGGTGCAGGAAACCACTTTTGCACTTGTATTAGTGTGGAAAAACCACTTTTCGCACTTGTGTTGGTGCAGGAAACCACTTTTGCACTTGTATTAGTGTGTAAAAAACACTTTTTGCGCTTGTGATAGTGTTGAAAAACCAGTTTTCGCACTTGTGTTAGTGTTGAAAAACCACTTTTCGCACTTGTGTTGGTGCAGGAAACCAATTTTGCACTTGTATTAGTGTGGAAAACCACTTTTCGCACTTGTGTTAGTGTTGAAAAACCACTTTTCGCACTTGTGTTAGTGTTGAAAAACCACTTTTCGCACTTGTGTTGGTGCAGGAAACCACTTTTGCCCTTGTATTAGTGTGGAAAAAACACTTTTTGCACTTGTGATAGTGTTGAAAAACCACTTTTCGCACTTGTGTTAGTATTGAAAAACCACTTTCCGCACTTGTGTTAGTGTTGAAAAACCACTTTTCACACTTGTGTTGGTGCAGGAAACCACTTTTGCACTTGTATTAGTGTGGAAAAAACACTTTTTGCACTTGTGATAGTGTTGAAAAACCACTTTTCGCACTTGTGTTCATGTTGAAAAACCACTTTTCGCACTTGTGTTGGTGCAGGAAACCACTTTTGCACTTGTATTAGTGTGGAAAAAACACTTTTCGCACTTGTGTTAGTGTTGAAAAACCACTTTTCGCACTTGTGTTAGTGTAGAAAAACCACTTTTCGCACTTGTGTTGGTGCAGGAAACCACTTTTGCACTTGTATTAGTGTGGAAAAACCACTTTTCGCACTTGTGTTAGTGTTGAAAAACCACTTTTCGCACTTGTGTTAGTGTTGAAAAACCACTTTTCGCACTTGTGTTAGTGCAGGAAACCACTTTTGCACTTGTATTAGTGTGGAAAAAACACTTTTTGCACTTGTGATAGTGTTGAAAAACCACTTTTCGCACTTGTGTTAGTGTTGAAAAACCACTTTTCGCACTTGTGCTGGTGCAGGAAACCACTTTTGCACTTGTATTAGTGTGGAAAAAACACTTTTTGCACTTGTGATAGTGTTGAAAAACCACTTTTCGCACTTGTGTTAGTGTTGAAAAACCACATTTCGCACTTGTGTTGGTGCAGGAAACCACTTTTGCACTTGTATTAGTGTGGAAAAAACACTTTTTGCACTTGTGATAGTGTTGAAAAACCACTTTTCGCACTTGTGTTAGTGTTGAAAAACCACTTTCCGCACTTGTGTTAGTGTTGAAAAACCACTTTTCGCACTTGTGTTGGTGCAGGAAACAACTTTTGCACTTGTATTAGTGTGGAAAAAACACTTTTTGCACTTGTGATAGTGTTGAAAAACCACTTTTCGCACTTGTGTTAGTGTTGAAAAACCACTTTTCGCACTTGTGTTGGTGCAGGAAACCACTTTTGCACTTGTATTAGTGTGGAAAAACCACTTTTCGCACTTGTGTTAGTGTTGAAAAACCACTTTTCGCACTTGTGTTAGTGTTGAAAAACCACTTTTCGCACTTGTGTTGGTGCAGGAAACCACTTTTGCACTTGTATTAGTGTGTAAAAAACACTTTTTGCGCTTGTGATAGTGTTGAAAAACCAGTTTTCGCACTTGTGTTAATGTTGAAAAACCACTTTCCGCACTTGTGTTAGTGTTGAAAAACCACTTTTTGCACTTGTGTTGGTGCAGGAAACTACTTTTGCACTTGTATTAGTGTGGAAAAAACACTTTTTGCACTTGTGATAGTGTTGAAAAACCACTTTTCGCACTTGTGTTAGTGTTGAAAAACCACTTTTCACACTTGTGTTGGTGCAGGAAACCACTTTTGCACTTGTATTAGTGTGGAAAAAACACTTTTCGCACTTGTGTTAGTGTTGAAAAACCACTTTTCGCACTTGTGTTAGTGTTGAAAAACCACTTTTCGCACTTGTGTTGGTGCAGGAAACCACTTTTGCACTTGTATTAGTGTGGAAAAACCACTTTTCGCATTTGTGTTAGTGTTGAAAAACCACTTTTCGCACTTGTGTTAGTGTTGAAAAACCACTTTTCGCACTTGTGTTGGTGCAGGAAACCACTTTTGCACTTGTATTAGTGTGGAAAAAACACTTTTTGCACTTGTGATAGTGTTGAAAAACCACTTTCCACACTTGTGTTAGTGTTGAAAAACCACTTTTCGCACTTGTGTTAGTGTTGAAAAACCACTTTTCGCACTGATGTTAGTATTAAAAGACCACTTTTCGCACGTGTGTTGGTGCAGGAAACCACTTTTGCACTTGTATTAGTGTGGAAAAAACACTTTTTGCACTTGTGATAGTGTAGAAAAACCACTTTTCGCACTTGTGTTAGTGTTGAAAAACCACTTTTCGCACTTGTGTTGTTGCAGGAAACCACTTTTGCACTTGTATTAGTGTGGAAAACCACTTTTCGCACTTGTGTTAGTGTTGAAAAACCACTTCTCGCACTTGTGTTGGTGCAGGAAACCACTTTTGCACTTGTATTAGTGTGGAAAAAACACTTTTTGCACTTGTGATAGTGTTGAAAAACCACTTTTCGCACTTGTGTTAGTGTTGAAAAACCACTTTTCGCATTTGTGTTGGTGCAGGAAACCACTTTTGCACTTGTATTAGTGTGGAAAAAACACTTTTTGCACCTGTGATAGTGTTGAAAAACCACTTTTCGCACTTGTGTTAGTGTTGAAAAACCACTTTCCGCACTTGTGTTAGTGTTGAAAAACCACTTTTCGCACTTGTGTTGGTGCAGGAAACAACTTTTGCACTTGTATTAGTGTGGAAAAAACTCTTTTTGCACTTGTGATAGTGTTGAAAAACCACTTTTCGCACTTGTGTTAGTGTTGAAAAACCACTTTTCGCACTTGTGTTGGTGCAGGAAACCACTTTTGCACTTGTATTAGTGTGGAAAAAACACTTTTCGCACTTGTGTTAGTGTTGAAAAACCACTTTTCGCACTTGTGTTAGTGTTGAAAAACCACTTTTCGCACTTGTGTTGGTGCAGGAAACCACTTTTGCACTTGTATTAGTGTGGAAAAACCACTTTTTGCATTTGTGTTAGTGTTAAAAAACCACTTTTCGCACTTGTGTTAGTGTTGAAAAACCACTTTTCGCACTTGTGTTGGTGCAGGAAACCACTTTTGCACTTGTATTAGTGTGGAAAAAACACTTTTTGCACTTGTGATAGTGTTGAAAAACCACTTTTCGCACTTGTGTTAGTGTTGAAAAACCACATTCCGCACTTGTGTTAGTGTTGAAAAACCACTTTTCACACTTGTGTTGGTGCAGGAAACCACTTTTGCACTTGTATTAGTGTGGAAAAAACACTTTTTGCACTTGTGATAGTGTTGAAAAACCACTTTTCGCACTTGTGTTAGTGTTGAAAAACCACTTTTCGCACTTGTGTTAGTGTTGAAAAACCACTTTTTGCACTTGTGTTGGTGCAGGAAACCACTTTTGCACTTGTATTAGTGTGGAAAAAACACTTTTTGCACTTCTGATAGTGTTGAAAAACCACTTTTCGCACTTGTGTTAGTGTTGAAAAACCACTTTCCGCACTTGTGTTAGTGTTGAAAAACCACTTTTCGCACTTGTGTTGGTGCAGGAAACCACTTTTGCACTTGTATTAGTTTGGAAAAAACACTTTTTGCACTTGTGATAGTGTTGAAAAAACACTTTTCGCACTTGTGTTAGTGTTGAAAAACCACTTTTCGCACTTGTGTTGGTGCAGGAAACCACTTTTGCACTTGTATTAGTGTGGAAAAAACACTTTTTGCACTTGTGATAGTGTTGAAAAACCACTTTTCGCACTTGTGTTAGTGTGGAAAAACCACTTTTCGCACTTGCGTTAGTGTTGAAAAACCACTTTTCGCACTTGTGTTAGTGTTGAAAAACCACTTTTCGCACTTGTGTTGGTGCAGGAAACCACTTTTGCACTTGTATTAGTGTGGAAAAACCACTTTTTGCACTTGTGTTAGTGTTGAAAAACCACTTTTCGCACTTGTGTTGGTGCAGGAAACCACTTTTGCACTTGTATTAGTGTGGAAAAACCACTTTTCGCACTTGTGTTGGTGCAGGAAACCACTTTTGCACTTGTATTAGTGTGTAAAAAACACTTTTTGCGCTTGTGATAGTGTTGAAAAACCAGTTTTCGCACTTGTGTTAGTGTTGAAAAACCACTTTTCGCACTTGTGTTGGTGCAGGAAACCACTTTTGCACTTGTATTAGTGTGTAAAAAACACTTTTTGCGCTTGTGATAGTGTTGAAAAACCAGTTTTCGCACTTGTGTTAATGTTGAAAAACCACTTTCCGCACTTGTGTTCGTGTTGAAAAACCACTTTTTGCACTTGTGTTGGTGCAGGAAACTACTTTTGCACTTGTATTAGTGTGGAAAAAACACTTTTTGCACTTGTGATAGTGTTGAAAAACCACTTTTCGCACTTGTGTTAGTGTTGAAAAACCACTTTTCGCACTTGTGTTGGTGCAGGAAACCACTTTTGCACTTGTATTAGTGTGGAAAAAACACTTTTCGCACTTGTGTTAGTGTTGAAAAACCACTTTTCGCACTTGTGTTAGTGTTGAAAATCCACTTTTCGCACTTGTGTTGGTGCAGGAAACCACTTTTGCACTTGTATTAGTGTGGAAAAACCACTTTTCACATTTGTGTTAGTGTTGAAAAACCACTTTTCGCACTTGTGTTAGTGTTGAAAAACCACTTTTCGCACTTGTGTTGGTGCAGGAAACCACTTTTGCACTTGTATTAGTGTGGAAAAAACACTTTTTGCACTTGTGATAGTGTTGAAAAACCACTTTTCGCACTTGTGTTAGTGTTGACAAACCACTTTTCGCACTTGTGTTGGTGCAGGAAACCACTTTTGCACTTGTATTAGTGTGGAAAAAACACTTTTCGCACTTGTGTTAGTGTTGAAAAACCACTTTTCGCACTTGTGTTAGTGTTGAAAAACCACTTTTCGCACTTGTGTTGGTGCAGGAAACCACTTTTGCACTTGTATTAGTGTGGAAAAACCACTTTTCGCACTTGTGTTGGTGCAGGAAACCACTTTTGCACTTGTATTAGTGTGTAAAAAACACTTTTTGCGCTTGTGATAGTGTTGAAAAACCAGTTTTCGCACTTGTGTTAGTGTTGAAAAACCACTTTTCGCACTTGTGTTGGTGCAGGAAACCACTTTTGCACTTGTATTAGTGTGGAAAACCACTTTTCGCACTTGTGTTAGTGTTGAAAAACCACTTTTCGCACTTGTGTTAGTGTTGAAAAACCACTTTTCGCACTTGTGTTGGTGCAGGAAACCACTTTTGCACTTGTGTTAGTGTGGAAAAAACACTTTTTGCACTTGTGATAGTGTTGAAAAACCACTTTTCGCACTTGTGTTAGTATTGAAAAACCACTTTCCGCACTTGTGTTAGTGTTGAAAAACCACTTTTCACACTTGTGTTGGTGCAGGAAACCACTTTTGCACTTGTATTAGTGTGGAAAAAACACTTTTTGCACTTGTGATAGTGTTGAAAAACCACTTTTCGCACTTGTGTTCATGTTGAAAAACCACTTTTCGCACTTGTGTTGGTGCAGGAAACCACTTTTGCACTTGTATTAGTGTGGAAAAAACACTTTTCACACTTGTGTTAGTGTTGAAAAACCACTTTTCGCACTTGTGTTAGTGTTGAAAAACCACTTTTCGCACTTGTGTTGGTGCAGGAAACCACTTTTGCACTTGTATTAGTGTGGAAAAACCACTTTTCGCACTTGTGTTAGTGTTGAAAAACCACTTTTCGCACTTGTGTTAGTGTTGAAAAACCACTTTTCGCACTTGTGTTAGTGTTGAAAAACCACTTTTTGCACTTGTGCTGGTGCAGGAAACCACTTTTGCACTTGTATTAGTGTGGAAAAAACACTTTTTGCACTTGTGATAGTGTTGAAAAACCACTTTTCGCACTTGTGTTAGTGTTGAAAAACCACTTTTCGCACTTGTGTTGGTGCAGGAAACCACTTTTGCACTTGTATTAGTGTGGAAAAAACACTTTTTGCACTTGTGATAGTGTTGAAAAACCACTTTTCGCACTTGTGTTAGTGTTGAAAAACCACTTTCCGCACTTGTGTTAGTGTTGAAAAACCACTTTTCGCACTTGTATTGGTGCAGGAAACAACTTTTGCACTTGTATTAGTGTGGAAAAAACACTTTTTGCACTTGTGATAGTGTTGAAAAACCACTTTTCGCACTTGTGTTAGTGTTGAAAAACCACTTTTCGCACTTGTGTTGGTGCAGGAAACCACTTTTGCACTTGTATTAGTGTGGAAAAACCACTTTTCGCACTTGTGTTAGTGTTGAAAAACCACTTTTCGCACTTGTGTTAGTGTTGAAAAACCACTTTTCGCACTTGTGTTGGTGCAGGAAACCACTTTTGCACTTGTACTAGTGTGTAAAAAACACTTTTTGCGCTTGTGATAGTGTTGAAAAACCAGTTTTCGCACTTGTGTTAATGTTGAAAAACCACTTTCCGCACTTGTGTTAGTGTTGAAAAACCACTTTTTGCACTTGTGTTGGTGCAGGAAACTACTTTTGCACTTGTATTAGTGTGGAAAAAACACTTTTTGCACTTGTGATAGTGTTGAAAAACCACTTTTCGCACTTGTGTTAGTGTTGAAAAACCACTTTTCGCACTTGTGTTGGTGCAGGAAACCACTTTTGCACTTGTATTAGTGTGGAAAAAACACTTTTCACACTTGTGATAGTGTTGAAAAACCACTTTTCGCACTTGTGTTAGTGTTGACAAACCACTTTTCGCACTTGTGTTGGTGCAGGAAACCACTTTTGCACTTGTATTAGTGTGGAAAAAACACTTTTCGCACTTGTGTTAGTGTTGAAAAACCACTTTTCGCACTTGTGTTAGTGTTGAAAAACCACTTTTCGCACTTGTGTTGGTGCAGGAAACCACTTTTGCACTTGTATTAGTGTGGAAAAACCACTTTTCGCACTTGTGTTGGTGCAGGAAACCACTTTTGCACTTGTATTAGTGTGTAAAAAACACTTTTTGCGCTTGTGATAGTGTTGAAAAACCAGTTTTCGCACTTGTGTTAGTGTTGAAAAACCACTTTTCGCACTTGTGTTGGTGCAGGAAACCACTTTTGCACTTGTATTAGTGTGGAAAACCACTTTTCGCACTTGTGTTAGTGTTGAAAAACCACTTTTCGCACTTGTGTTAGTGTTGAAAAACCACTTTTCGCACTTGTGTTGGTGCAGGAAACCACTTTTGCACTTGTATTAGTGTGGAAAAAACACTTTTTGCACTTGTGATAGTGTTGAAAAACCACTTTTCGCACTTGTGTTAGTATTGAAAAACCACTTTCCGCACTTGTGTTAGTGTTGAAAAACCACTTTTCACACTTGTGTTGGTGCAGGAAACCACTTTTGCACTTGTATTAGTGTGGAAAAAACACTTTTTGCACTTGTGATAGTGTTGAAAAACCACTTTTCGCACTTGTGTTCATGTTGAAAAACCACTTTTCGCACTTGTGTTGGTGCAGGAAACCACTTTTGCACTTGTATTAGTGTGGAAAAAACACTTTTCGCACTTGTGTTAGTGTTGAAAACCACTTTTCGCACTTGTGTTAGTGTTGAAAAACCACTTTTCGCACTTGTGTTGGTGCAGGAAACCACTTTTGCACTTGTATTAGTGTGGAAAAACCACTTTTCGCACTTGTGTTAGTGTTGAAAAACCACTTTTCGCACTTGTGTTAGTGTTGAAAAACCACTTTTCGCACTTGTGTTAGTGTTGAAAAACCACTTTTCGCACTTGTGCTGGTGCAGGAAACCACTTTTGCACTTGTATTAGTGTGGAAAAAACACTTTTTGCACTTGTGATAGTGTTGAAAAACCACTTTTCGCACTTGTGTTAGTGTTGAAAAACCACTTTTCGCACTTGTGTTGGTGCAGGAAACCACTTTTGCACTTGTATTAGTGTGGAAAAAACACTTTTTGCACTTGTGATAGTGTTGAAAAACCACTTTTCGCACTTGTGTTAGTGTTGAAAAACCACTTTCCGCACTTGTGTTAGTGTTGAAAAACCACTTTTCGCACTTGTGTTGGTGCAGGAAACAACTTTTGCACTTGTATTAGTGTGGAAAAAACACTTTTTGCACTTGTGATAGTGTTGAAAAACCACTTTTCGCACTTGTGTTAGTGTTGAAAAACCACTTTTCGCACTTGTGTTGGTGCAGGAAACCACTTTTGCACTTGTATTAGTGTGGAAAAACCACTTTTCGCACTTGTGTTAGTGTTGAAAAACTACTTTTCGCACTTGTGTTAGTGTTGAAAAACCACTTTTCGCACTTGTGTTGGTGCAGGAAACCACTTTTGCACTTGTACTAGTGTGTAAAAAACACTTTTTGCGCTTGTGATAGTGTTGAAAAACCACTTTTCGCACTTGTGTTAGTGTTGAAAAACCACTTTTCGCACTTGTGTTGGTGCAGGAAACCACTTTTGCACTTGTATTAGTGTGGAAAAAACACTTTTTGCACTTGTGATAGTGTTGAAAAACCACTTTCCACACTTGTGTTAGTGTTGAAAAACCACTTTTCGCACTTGTGTTAGTGTTGAAAAACCACTTTTCGCACTGATGTTAGTATTAAAAGACCACTTTTCGCACTTGTGTTGGTGCAGGAAACCACTTTTGCACTTGTATTAGTGTGGAAAAAACACTTTTTGCACTTGTGATAGTGTAGAAAAACCACTTTTCGCACTTGTGTTAGTGTTGAAAAACCACTTTTCGCACTTGTGTTGTTGCAGGAAACCACTTTTGCACTTGTATTAGTGTGGAAAACCACTTTTCGCACTTGTGTTAGTGTTGAAAAACCACTTCTCGCACTTGTGTTGGTGCAGGAAACCACTTTTGCACTTGTATTAGTGTGGAAAAAACACTTTTTGCACTTGTGATAGTGTTGAAAAACCACTTTTCGCACTTGTGTTAGTGTTGAAAAACCACTTTTCGCATTTGTGTTGGTGCAGGAAACCACTTTTGCACTTGTATTAGTGTGGAAAAAACACTTTTTGCACCTGTGATAGTGTTGAAAAACCACTTTTCGCACTTGTGTTAGTGTTGAAAAACCACTTTCCACACTTGTGTTAGTGTTGAAAAACCACTTTTCGCACTTGTGTTGGTGCAGGAAACAACTTTTGCACTTGTATTAGTGTGGAAAAAACTCTTTTTGCACTTGTGATAGTGTTGAAAAACCACTTTTCGCACTTGTGTTAGTGTTGAAAAACCACTTTTCGCACTTGTGTTGGTGCAGGAAACCACTTTTGCACTTGTATTAGTGTGGAAAAAACAATTTTCGCACTTGTGTTAGTGTTGAAAAACCACTTTTCGCACTTGTGTTAGTGTTGAAAAACCACTTTTCGCACTTGTGTTGGTGCAGGAAACCACTTTTGCACTTGTATTAGTGTGGAAAAACCACTTTTTGCACTTGTGTTAGTGTTAAAAAACCACTTTTCGCACTTGTGTTAGTGTTGAAAAACCACTTTTCGCACTTGTGTTGGTGCAGGAAACCACTTTTGCACTTGTATTAGTGTGGAAAAAACACTTTTTGCACTTGTGATAGTGTTGAAAAACCACTTTTCGCACTTGTGTTAGTGTTGAAAAACCACATTCCGCACTTGTGTTAGTGTTGAAAAACCACTTTTCACACTTGTGTTGGTGCAGGAAACCACTTTTGCACTTGTATTAGTGTGGAAAAAACACTTTTTGCACTTGTGATAGTGTTGAAAAACCACTTTTCGCACTTGTGTTAGTGTTGAAAAACCACTTTTCGCACTTGTGTTAGTGTTGAAAAACCACTTTTTGCACTTGTGTTGGTGCAGGAAACCACTTTTGCACTTGTATTAGTGTGGAAAAAACACTTTTTGCACTTCTGATAGTGTTGAAAAACCACTTTTCGCACTTGTGTTAGTGTTGAAAAACCACTTTCCGCACTTGTGTTAGTGTTGAAAAACCACTTTTCGCACTTGTGTTGGTGCAGGAAACCACTTTTGCACTTGTATTAGTTTGGAAAAAACACTTTTTGCACTTGTGATAGTGTTGAAAAAACACTTTTCGCACTTGTGTTAGTGTTGAAAAACCACTTTTCGCACTTGTGTTGGTGCAGGAAACCACTTTTGCACTTGTATTAGTGTGGAAAAAACACTTTTTGCACTTGTGATAGTGTTGAAAAACCACTTTTCGCACTTGTGTTAGTGTGGAAAAACCACTTTTCGCACTTGCGTTAGTGTTGAAAAACCACTTTTCGCACTTGTGTTAGTGTTGAAAAACCACTTTTCGCACTTGTGTTGGTGCAGGAAACCACTTTTGCACTTGTATTAGTGTGGAAAAACCACTTTTTGCACTTGTGTTAGTGTTGAAAAACCACTTTTCGCACTTGTGTTGGTGCAGGAAACCACTTTTGCACTTGTATTAGTGTGGAAAAACCACTTTTCGCACTTGTGTTGGTGCAGGAAACCACTTTTGCACTTGTATTAGTGTGTAAAAAACACTTTTTGCGCTTGTGATAGTGTTGAAAAACCAGTTTTCGCACTTGTGTTAGTGTTGAAAAACCACTTTTCGCACTTGTGTTGGTGCAGGAAACCACTTTTGCACTTGTATTAGTGTGTAAAAAACACTTTTTGCGCTTGTGATAGTGTTGAAAAACCAGTTTTCGCACTTGTGTTAATGTTGAAAAACCACTTTCCGCACTTGTGTTCGTGTTGAAAAACCACTTTTTGCACTTGTGTTGGTGCAGGAAACTACTTTTGCACTTGTATTAGTGTGGAAAAAACACTTTTTGCACTTGTGATAGTGTTGAAAAACCACTTTTCGCACTTGTGTTAGTGTTGAAAAACCACTTTTCGCACTTGTGTTGGTGCAGGAAACCACTTTTGCACTTGTATTAGTGTGGAAAAAACACTTTTCGCACTTGTGTTAGTGTTGAAAAACCACTTTTCGCACTTGTGTTAGTGTTGAAAATCCACTTTTCGCACTTGTGTTGGTGCAGGAAACCACTTTTGCACTTGTATTAGTGTGGAAAAACCACTTTTCACATTTGTGTTAGTGTTGAAAAACCACTTTTCGCACTTGTGTTAGTGTTGAAAAACCACTTTTCGCACTTGTGTTGGTGCAGGAAACCACTTTTGCACATGTATTAGTGTGGAAAAAACACTTTTTGCACTTGTGATAGTGTTGAAAAACCACTTTTCGCACTTGTGTTAGTGTTGACAAACCACTTTTCGCACTTGTGTTGGTGCAGGAAACCACTTTTGCACTTGTATTAGTGTGGAAAAAACACTTTTCGCACTTGTGTTAGTGTTGAAAAACCACTTTTCGCACTTGTGTTAGTGTTGAAAAACCACTTTTCGCACTTGTGTTGGTGCAGGAAACCACTTTTGCACTTGTATTAGTGTGGAAAAACCACTTTTCGCACTTGTGTTGGTGCAGGAAACCACTTTTGCACTTGTATTAGTGTGTAAAAAACACTTTTTGCGCTTGTGATAGTGTTGAAAAACCAGTTTTCGCACTTGTGTTAGTGTTGAAAAACCACTTTTCGCACTTGTGTTGGTGCAGGAAACCACTTTTGCACTTGTATTAGTGTGGAAAACCACTTTTCGCACTTGTGTTAGTGTTGAAAAACCACTTTTCGCACTTGTGTTAGTGTTGAAAAACCACTTTTCGCACTTGTGTTGGTGCAGGAAACCACTTTTGCACTTGTATTAGTGTGGAAAAAACACTTTTTGCACTTGTGATAGTGTTGAAAAACCACTTTTCGCACTTGTGTTAGTATTGAAAAACCACTTTCCGCACTTGTGTTAGTGTTGAAAAACCACTTTTCACACTTGTGTTGGTGCAGGAAACCACTTTTGCACTTGTATTAGTGTGGAAAAAACACTTTTTGCACTTGTGATAGTGTTGAAAAACCACTTTTCGCACTTGTGTTCATGTTGAAAAACCACTTTTCGCACTTGTGTTGGTGCAGGAAACCACTTTTGCACTTGTATTAGTGTGGAAAAAACACTTTTCGCACTTGTGTTAGTGTTGAAAAACCACTTTTCGCACTTGTGTTAGTGTTGAAAAACCACTTTTCGCACTTGTGTTGGTGCAGGAAACCACTTTTGCACTTGTATTAGTGTGGAAAAACCACTTTTCGCACTTGTGTTAGTGTTGAAAAACCACTTTTCGCACTTGTGTTAGTGTTGAAAAACCACTTTTCGCACTTGTGTTAGTGTTGAAAAACCACTTTTTGCACTTGTGCTGGTGCAGGAAACCACTTTTGCACTTGTATTAGTGTGGAAAAAACACTTTTTGCACTTGTGATAGTGTTGAAAAACCACTTTTCGCACTTGTGTTAGTGTTGAAAAACCACTTTTCGCACTTGTGTTGGTGCAGGAAACCACTTTTGCACTTGTATTAGTGTGGAAAAAACACTTTTTGCACTTGTGATAGTGTTGAAAAACCACTTTTCGCACTTGTGTTAGTGTTGAAAAACCACTTTCCGCACTTGTGTTAGTGTTGAAAAACCACTTTTCGCACTTGTGTTGGTGCAGGAAACAACTTTTGCACTTGTATTAGTGTGGAAAAAACACTTTTTGCACTTGTGATAGTGTTGAAAAACCACTTTTCGCACTTGTGTTAGTGTTGAAAAACCACTTTTCGCACTTGTGTTGGTGCAGGAAACCACTTTTGCACTTGTATTAGTGTGGAAAAACCACTTTTCGCACTTGTGTTAGTGTTGAAAAACCACTTTTCGCACTTGTGTTAGTGTTGAAAAACCACTTTTCGCACTTGTGTTGGTGCAGGAAACCACTTTTGCACTTGTACTAGTGTGTAAAAAACACTTTTTGCGCTTGTGATAGTGTTGAAAAACCAGTTTTCGCACTTGTGTTAATGTTGAAAAACCACTTTCCGCACTTGTGTTAGTGTTGAAAAACCACTTTTTGCACTTGTGTTGGTGCAGGAAACTACTTTTGCACTTGTATTAGTGTGGAAAAAACACTTTTTGCACTTGTGATAGTGTTGAAAAACCACTTTTCGCACTTGTGTTAGTGTTGAAAAACCACTTTTCGCACTTGTGTTGGTGCAGGAAACCACTTTTGCACTTGTATTAGTGTGGAAAAAACACTTTTCGCACTTGTGATAGTGTTGAAAAACCACTTTTCGCACTTGTGTTAGTGTTGACAAACCACTTTTCGCACTTGTGTTGGTGCAGGAAACCACTTTTGCACTTGTATTAGTGTGGAAAAAACACTTTTCGCACTTGTGTTAGTGTTGAAAAACCACTTTTCGCACTTGTGTTAGTGTTGAAAAACCACTTTTCGCACTTGTGTTGGTGCAGGAAACCACTTTTGCACTTGTATTAGTGTGGAAAAACCACTTTTCGCACTTGTGTTGGTGCAGGAAACCACTTTTGCACTTGTATTAGTGTGTAAAAAACACTTTTTGCGCTTGTGATAGTGTTGAAAAACCAGTTTTCGCACTTGTGTTAGTGTTGAAAAACCACTTTTCGCACTTGTGTTGGTGCAGGAAACCACTTTTGCACTTGTATTAGTGTGGAAAACCACTTTTCGCACTTGTGTTAGTGTTGAAAAACCACTTTTCGCACTTGTGTTAGTGTTGAAAAACCACTTTTCGCACTTGTGTTGGTGCAGGAAACCACTTTTGCACTTGTATTAGTGTGGAAAAAACACTTTTTGCACTTGTGATAGTGTTGAAAAACCACTTTTCGCACTTGTGTTAGTATTGAAAAACCACTTTCCGCACTTGTGTTAGTGTTGAAAAACCACTTTTCACACTTGTGTTGGTGCAGGAAACCACTTTTGCACTTGTATTAGTGTGGAAAAAACACTTTTTGCACTTGTGATAGTGTTGAAAAACCACTTTTCGCACTTGTGTTCATGTTGAAAAACCACTTTTCGCACTTGTGTTGGTGCAGGAAACCACTTTTGCACTTGTATTAGTGTGGAAAAAACACTTTTCGCACTTGTGTTAGTGTTGAAAAACCACTTTTCGCACTTGTGTTAGTGTTGAAAAACCACTTTTCGCACTTGTGTTGGTGCAGGAAACCACTTTTGCACTTGTATTAGTGTGGAAAAACCACTTTTCGCACTTGTGTTAGTGTTGAAAAACCACTTTTCGCACTTGTGTTAGTGTTGAAAAACCACTTTTCGCACTTGTGTTAGTGTTGAAAAACCACTTTTCGCACTTGTGCTGGTGCAGGAAACCACTTTTGCACTTGTATTAGTGTGGAAAAAACACTTTTTGCACTTGTGATAGTGTTGAAAAACCACTTTTCGCACTTGTGTTAGTGTTGAAAAACCACTTTTCGCACTTGTGTTGGTGCAGGAAACCACTTTTGCACTTGTATTAGTGTGGAAAAAACACTTTTTGCACTTGTGATAGTGTTGAAAAACCACTTTTCGCACTTGTGTTAGTGTTGAAAAACCACTTTCCGCACTTGTGTTAGTGTTGAAAAACCACTTTTCGCACTTGTGTTGGTGCAGGAAACAACTTTTGCACTTGTATTAGTGTGGAAAAAACACTTTTTGCACTTGTGATAGTGTTGAAAAACCACTTTTCGCACTTGTGTTAGTGTTGAAAAACCACTTTTCGCACTTGTGTTGGTGCAGGAAACCACTTTTGCACTTGTATTCAGTGTGGAAAAACCACTTTTCGCACTTGTGTTAGTGTTGAAAAACTACTTTTCGCACTTGTGTTAGTGTTGAAAAACCACTTTTCGCACTTGTGTTGGTGCAGGAAACCACTTTTGCACTTGTACTAGTGTGTAAAAAACACTTTTTGCGCTTGTGATAGTGTTGAAAAACCAGTTTTCGCACTTGTGTTAATGTTGAAAAACCACTTTCCGCACTTGTGTTAGTGTGAAAAACCACTTTTTGCACTTGTGTTGGTGCAGGAAACTACTTTTGCACTTGTATTAGTGTGGAAAAAACACTTTTTGCACTTGTGATAGTGTTGAAAAACCACTTTTCGCACTTGTGTTAGTGTTGAAAAACCACTTTTCGCACTTGTGTTGGTGCAGGAAACCACTTTTGCACTTGTATTAGTGTGGAAAAACCACTTTTCGCATTTGTGTTAGTGTTGAAAAACCACTTTTCGCACTTGTGTTAGTGTTGAAAAACCACTTTTCGCACTTGTGTTGGTGCAGGAAACCACTTTTGCACTTGTATTAGTGTGGAAAAAACACTTTTTGCACTTGTGATAGTGTTGAAAAAACCACTTTTCGCACTTGTGTTAGTGTTGAAAAACCACTTTTTGCACTGATGTTAGTGTTAAAAGACCACTTTTCGCACTTGTGTTGGTGCAGGAAACCACTTTTGCACTTGTATTAATGTGGAAAAAACACTTTTTGCACTTGTGATAGTGTAGAAAAACCACTTTTCGCACTTGTGTTAGTGTTGAAAAAACCACTTTTCGCACTTGTGTTGTTGCAGGAAACCACTTTTGCACTTGTATTAGTGTGGAAAACCACTTTTGCACTTCTTTTAGTGTGGAAAAAACACTTTTTGCACTTGTGATAGTGTTGAAAAACCACTTTTCGCACTTGTGTTAGTGTTGAAAAACCACTTTTCGCACTGATGTTAGTGTTAAAAGACCACTTTTCGCACTTGTGTTGGTGCAGGAAACCACTTTTGCACTTGTATTAGTGTGGAAAAAACACTTTTTGCAGTTGTGATAGTGTAGAAAAACCACTTT
>NW_027617377.1:0-45000 GCF_964187855.1 Myxine glutinosa
ACGGACGTGAAAACATTTGTTTTCCTTAAAAATATATTTAAAATAAATACAATAGTACATAAATTAACAATAAAAGAAGCTAAAAAACAATTTAAAATACAATAAAAAGCACATTAAAAATATATAAATATGTACGTACAGTATACTGTACGTACGCGCAACCGCGGGATCGGAAAGGGGCAATACGCCGCCACAAACTACACCATGGAATTGCAGCTGGCGCGGTTTTTTAAACCATTGATATTAAAATAAAACGTAGCCTATAACCACCAGGATTTTATGCTGATTCCGAATCTGTGTCTAAAACTTTTCTCCGATGTGTAGTTCTTGAGTTGTAAGCGGACATCCAGACAGACAGACACACACACACACACACACACACACACACACACACACACACACACACACACACACACACACACACACAGACACTCCTCCTTTATATATAGAGATCTATTTCTGCAGTCGAGAAACAACAAATCAAAGTAAATTAATAAACAACAAGTACAGATACATTCAAAGTACACTGCGCCCCCATGCCAAACAAAAAAATAACATGCCATGCCATGCCAAATGAAATGCGGCACATAGAGACAGTATTGGGAGGGAGAGGTGTACAATAATTGATTGATTAATTGCATAATTAAAATAAATAAATGATGATTGTAAAACAATTTCTTAATCAATTGGCTAATAGCATACCTCATTACCTCAACCACCAGTGTTTCGTCTGAAGCTGTAACGTTTTGAAAATTCATTAAATAAGTCAATAATCGCAAAAAAAAAGAATTGATTAATCAATATATAATAAATCGATTAATTGATTCATCAATAAATCAAAAATATTTTTTATAGCCACATCACTTTGTCACTGTTGTGTCCAAATATTAGCTTCCTAGCTCAAATAGCGATTAATAAATAAGCGATTAATAATGAAAAAAATAAAATAATAATAATAATAATAACTAGCCGAAACCCGTGGAACATCCACGGAAGGGAGGATGTGGTGTATGGATAGAGTGTACCATTATGGATGGCATAGGGGATTTGCTTGTCCGAGTAAGAGTTAGGAATAAAGATGAGAATGAAGAGTGCGTATATGAACAACGATCGCCGACACCGGCACAAATGCATGCTCTGGATTGTCCACTCAGTGGATGGCTTGCTTTCGCCTTCGCCTGTCCAATCAGCGGACGGCTTGCTTCGCCTTCGCCCAGCAGACGCCAATACGATGGCGTCGTAAGATGGCGCCGTATCGGCAGTTAATCGGATGCTTTTGGGCCCCAACGTCGGCTAATTCAGATTTTTCGAGTATGGCTGTACGTGATAAACAAAGAGCGCGGTTCGTAGATCGTAAATCCATTAGTGCTGTGGGCATCGGGTCACTGGGTGCGGCGTAAAAGGGATAACAAAGTCGAGTCCTTACGCTATTATTATATAGACTAGCCGAAACCCGTGGAACATCCACGGAAGGGAGGATGTGGTGTATGGATAGAGTGTACCATTATGGATGGCATAGGGGATTTGCTTGTCCGAGTAAGATTTAGGAAGAAAGATGAGAATGAAGAGTGCGTATATGAACAACGTATTTATTGCAATCTACTTAAATGAGAACGCTACGATATACTTTTGAAAAATGAATGGATTCGTAATAGGAATCGGCATAGCACCACTCTGGGATTGTCCACTCATTGGACGGCTTGCTGTCGCCTTCGACTGTCCAATCAGCAGACGGCTTGCTTCGCCTTCGCCCAGCAGACGCCAATACGATGGCGTCGTAAGATGGTGTCATATCGGCAGTTAATCGGATGCTTTTTGGCCCCAACGTCGGCTAATTCAGATTTTTCGAGTATGGCTTTACATGGTAAACAAAGAGCGCGGTTCGTAGATCGTAAATCCATTAGTGCCGTGGGCATCGGGTCACTGGGTGCGGCATAAAAGGGATAACAAAGTCGAGTCCTTACGCTATTATTATATAGACTAGCCGAAACCCGTGGAACATCCACGGAAGGGAGGATGTGGTGTAGGGATAGAGTGTACCATTATGGAATATGGATGGCATCGGGGATTTGCTTGTCCGAGTAAGAGTTAGGAAGAAAGATGAGAATGTAGAGTGCGTGTATGAACAACGATCGCCGACACCGGCACAATGCATGCTCTGGATTGTCCACTCAGTGGACGGCTTGCTTTCGCCTTCGCCTGTCCAATCAGCGGACGGCTCGCATCGCCTTCGACCAGCAGACGCCAATACGATGGTGTCGTAAGATGGCGTCGTATCGGCCGATAATCGGATGCTTTTGGGTCCCAAAGTCGGCTAATTCAGATTTTTCGAGTATGGCTGTACGTGATAAACAAAGAGCGCGGTTCGTAGATGGAAAATGCATTAGTGCCGTGGGCTTTGGGTCACTGGGTGCGGCGTAAAAGGGATAACAAAGTCGAGTCCTTACGGTATTATTATATAGATGGTAAAATAATTAAATTATTAATCAATTGGCTCATGGAATACCTAAACCACCACCTTTTCATCTGAATCTGTAACTATTAAAAAATTAATTAATGAAGTCATTAATCAAATAATTAAATAATTAATTGATTAATTGAGGATTTTAGAAATATGAAATTGTTATTGACCTTTGGCCTATTGGCCTTTTGGCCTATGGTGATCTCAAAAATAGTTGGTAGTTGAATTCAGCTTGCTGATATGTAAATCCCATTCAAATTTCAAGTGAATCGGATGAAAATTGAGGATTTTAGAAATTCGCAAAAAAGTGGTTGAGCTTTTGGCCTGTTGACCTTTTGACCTTAAAAATATATAGGATTTTGTCTGACCACGAACTCCATCATTTGTTGAATTTTGGGTGAAGATCGGTTTAAAATTGTGACCTGTAGGCAAGTATAAGTGAGCAGACAGACAAACACACAAATCGGAGTGATCAACATACTTGTGAATTTTTTTAAATTGCCAATTAACAAGAAAACAAACAACCAGAGTGAAAACTGAGTACTCCCTTTTAGCGCTCGTCATTGCCGGACCCCCTTCAGTGCCGGCAATGACATCATGCAGCGCTTGGAGATGGAATAGGAAAGGAGCGGTGTACAACAAACAAGAAAACAACCAAAGTGAAAACTGAGTACTCGCTTTTGTGCCCAGCGATGATGTCATGCAGCTCCTGGAGCTGGAATATGAAAGGAGAAGTGTACAACAAGTCTAACAAATGTAACAACAAGACGCCAAATTTCAGTGCCTGAAAATGTGTGCACGTGCAAGACAACAGCAGCTGCCTCGAAGGACGAACGGCCATTATTGGCCGCGAATTGGCATGATGTCGGATAGATATTGCAGCACTCAGTGAGACATACTGAGACTAGATTTGAGTCTAGACATACTGAGTCTTCTAATTCATCGACCTGCTATATCCCACCTCGAGGAGCTAGGCTGCGGTTAAATGTTCTACTGGAGTGGAAAGCCAAAAAGCAAAATTCGTCAGGCAGGTGTTGGTTTTGCAATTAAAACCAAAAATATAAACCTTCTAGATTCTGTCCCAACCGGTTTCAGTGAACGTCTCATGACTGTGCGACTCAAACTTGACAATCAACACGATGCTACACTGCTACAGTCAGCAGCACATACGCCCCTACCATGACTAACACAGATGAGGTCAAAGAACAGTACTACGATGATCTTCCAGCAGTCATGCAGTCAACATCTCTTAGCGACAAGCTTATTTTGTTGGGGGACTTCAACGCTCAAGTGGGACATGATTATGTTGCGTGGAAAAAGGTCACCATACTATGAGACTATGTGTAATTATATAATTACATACATAATTACTATAAATGTAATTACAATATTTGTAATTAAAGTATCATATCCCATATCATATATATCAATATCCCACTGATAGGCCAAATCTGGGTTTGGACATAAACCAAAATCTAATCGGCTTGTTCTTGTCACCTAACCAACTCATCCGCCTAGTTTTGTCTGAATCCGTCCACAACTTTTTGAGATATCCTGTACACAGGCAGACAGACAAACAACCAAACAGGGGTGAAAACACAACCTTCATTGGCGGAGGTAAAGATGCCTTGGCCTGCTCAAAGTCCTGATATGAACATCATTGGGGCAATATGTGTTTATATGGATTCTGGGAAAGCGAAACAGCAACCAAGCACCTTGGATTCATTGTGGAAAGTGCTGCAGGATATTTGGAACAACATTTCACGGTTTTGCATTGATAAATTGTGTGAGATCATGAAAGCTGGGCTCAATATAAATCATAAGGCTTGCAATCCAAATACTAATGTACTTTCTGCTACCTCATTTTGGATCTATATATTTAATTGGGATTTCATTTCACATTTCAATATCTAAGCAATATGTGTTTTGGGTTGTTTATGCACAAGATATTTTTCCATTGTTAATGGGATTCAGTTGGTACAGTCGTGGCTAAAAATATTGGCACCCTTGCACTTTTTTCAAATAATTCACCATTTCTTCCAGAAAATTGTTGAAATTAAAAAATCTTTTGGTATCCACATAAGTATTTGTTTGGTTTGCAGTGGAATTAAAAAAAAAAAGCTGACAAAATTACTAAATCTTAGCTTATTCCACACAGAAATACAAAAATGGCCTGGACAATATTATTGGCACCTTTTAGAAGTTGTCAGAAATAATTCGATTTCAAGCAGGTGATTCTCCTTTACTTTGGAATTGAACTCACCTGTGGTGAGTTGCCTGCAATATAAAAATCTCTCATTCAACCTGTTTTAATAGAGAAGGGAGTCATTCTGATGTTTTGTGTCACTGTTTGTACCGCAATGAGCATTGAGAAAAGAAAGGAAACCAGAGAATTGTCTGAGGAGGTCAGACACAAGATTGTAGCCAAGCATGGGACCTCAAGCCAAACTCTCAAGGCTACAAGTTCATCTCCAGAGACCTTAATGTTCCTGGTCCACCATACACAATGTTATCAGAAGTTTAAGGCCCATGGTACTGCAGCCAACCTCCCTGGATGTGGCCGCAAGAGAAAATTTGATCGAAGATTGCAGCGAAGGATTGTTCGAATGGTGGAGAAAGCAACTCGATCAACTGCCAAACAGATTCAAGCTGACCTTTAGACACAAGGTACGATAGTTTCAACTCGCACCATCCGTCACCAACTCAATGAAAGGGGATTCTATGGTAGGAGACCCAGGAGGACCCAACTGCTGCTGAGAGAGAGAGACATAAGAAAGCCTGACTGAAGTTTTCCAAAACACACCTGAACAAAATCCTTCTGGGAGAATGTGCTGTGGGCAGATGAGACCAAATTAAAGCTTTTGGGTAAAGCACATCATCTCTATGTTTACAGAAAACAAAATTAAGGCTTCAAAGAAAAGAACACCTTCCCTACAGTCAAACATGGAGGAGGTTCAGTGATGTTTTGTGGTTGCTGTGCTGTCTCTGGCACTGGTTCCCTTGAATGTGTGCATGGCATCATGAAATCAGGAGATTACCAAGGCATTTTGGAGCACAATGTTGAACCCAGTGTCAGAAATCTGGGTCTCTGTCAAATGTCATTGGTATTGCAGCAGGACAATGACCCCAAACACAGTTCAAAAAGCACCCAGGAATGGTTCAAGTTGAAATGCTGGACTGTTCTGAAGTGGCCAGCAATGTGTCCAGATCTAAATCCCATTGAACACCTGTAGGGAGATCTGAAAACAGCAGTTGGGAGAAGGCACCCTTCAAATCTTGGAGAATTGGAGCAGTTTACACAAGAAAAGTGGGCCAAACAGCCATTAGAGAGGTGTAGGAAGCTCATTTATGGCTATAGGAAGCGCTTGACTGCAGTTATTTTGTCCAAAGGCTGTGCTACCAAATATTAGGTCGAGGGTGTCAATAATTTTGTCAAAGCCATTTCGTTTTATTTTCTGATTTAAAAGGATATATTAAGTTCTGAATCAAAAACAAAGGTTCTGTAATATTAACAGTGAAATAAAGAATTATGGAGACCAAATACTTTTGTGAATTTCAACTTATTTTTAGGGAAAATTGTGAGTTATTTGAAAAAAGTGCAACGGTGCCAATGTTTTTGGCCACGACTGTATGTTATGTATCTGGGACGTTGAAAAAGTTCTCAAAAAAAGATACTCAACATATTGCAAAAACTACTTTTTATTTTATTTTCCAATATTGAAGTAGATATTTTATTTTTTAAGGAAGTATGGTGCAGATGTAGCACACTTACTTTGACCTGTGCAGTCTGGGGAGTCAGTAGTTCAAAACCCAGACCAAAGATTTTCTTGAAAATAAATTCTGCTTCTTTATTTGATGCTCGGCATTTAAAAGATAAAGCACGTACAAACAATTCCGGGAAGGCAATGGCAAACTATGCAGCATAACCCTTGCCAAGAACATGCTTGGGGCAGCAGCAACACTGTAAAGAGGATGGTGCATAAAATCAAACCAAATAGGTGAGTAATTACAGGTACCCTAAACAAATTACAAATTCCTGCCGAAATCACTTCCATAATCGAACATCAGGCATAGGCAGCCAGTTCTTGAAACAGTTTTCCCCAAAAACACTCCCCAGCCAGTGCCCAAAATAAGTTTGGGATGAATGTATGCTGTCGTGATGTTCCTTTTGAGTGTGCTGGTTATGAAATGGTGCATAAACCAGGACAAAAAGAAAAATTTGCTCACAGTTAGAATGGCATTTTTTAAATGAAGTTCGGTTGATGAAAAATCCTTCCAGCCATCTGAAGAACGTTGGACTTCTTTGTGTCGACACGTGGAGGTCTCAAGATAACGTTGGATGCAAATTCCAAGAAAGTCCTCATTCATTCTCACATGGTTGCTCTGCCAATCAAACAAAGTCCACTTTACTCAATGATCATGGTGTTTTTTTTGGGTTATTTGTCTGTTTTTTTTATGGGATATTGCCCACCGCAAAGCCTTTAAGGCCACTCGATGTGGGGGCTACGACCACTTTAAGACCACTTGATGTGGGGGCTACGACCACTTTAAGACCACTCGATGTGGGGGCTTCGACCACTTTGAGCCCACTCGAGGTGGGAGCTACGACCACTTTAAGACCACTCAAAGTGGGGGCCACGACCACTTTAAGACCACTCGGTGTAGGGGCTACGACCACTTTAAGGCCACTCGATGTGGGGGCTACGACCACTTTAAGACCACTCGATGTGGGGGCTACGACCACTTTATGGCCACACGATGTGGGGGCTACGACCACTTTAAGGCTACTCAGTGTGGGGGCTACGACCACTTTAAGACCATTCGATGTGGGGGCTACGACCACTTTAAGGTCACTCGATGTGGGGGCTACGACCACTCGATGTGGGGGCTACGACCACTTTAAGGCCACTCGATGTGGGGGCCACGACCACTTTAAGACCACTCGATGTGGAGGCTGCGACCACTTTAAGACCACTCGATGTGGGGGCTACGACCACTTTAAGACCACTCGAGGTGTTGTGGAATAAAATTCACAACTTAAATACTGACATGCTGTTTGACTCCTTAAAAAAATCGAAACTGTCCTGCACGGAAAGGATACCTTGTTGAGCTGAAACGTGGCATGAGACAAGCTCAGGAACCTCTATATCCCTAATACCATTGGCTGTCACGGTCTCCATGGATTGGCCAATAATATTCCCAAGAGGTTCATTCTTTTCAATAACTGATTACCGCTAATAGCAAATTTAATGAAAACTTAACGAGTCACTACTGATATGCCATTAAGGACGTATGGTCCTATCGTAATTGCGTGAAATATAATTGTAAGGAAACTTTTTTTCTTACCAATAAAGGATACTCATAGATCAAACATTTTAGAAAAGGTGGAGTTCCTTGGACATTTAAGGTCATATGTAGTTTGAAGGACATTTTGGAGGGCTCTTGTAGCCTAACGCTCCACGATTTAGGATTCCCAGACGTGCGCGACAGCACGCTTTGGGATGTATCTGAGCAAGATGATTTGGTATCCGCACTCTACACGCTGGCGGTTGTTCCAATAACAACTTTCTTTCGCGTCTTATTTCTCTTTGGCGAACACATGCTCGTTCCACTAGCTTCGCAGCGCGTGTCGTTGCTTCAAATCTTCTCGCAGCGACTCGCTCGCTCCATGCCTGGCATTCATGGTCATACCGCCAAATTGCTTCCTTTACTCCCGGGCCCACTGGAAAATGCGCTGCCGAAGCAAGCCACCAATAAAACTGACACTTTCTTTCCATTATACGCTAATGGCATGCCCTAATGATGTGTAGGCAAAAATAATTCCCTTTAGCGCTCACCTCCAGCGCAGGGTTTTAAAGTTGGTTTGCGGACTGTTTGTAATGGTGCAGTTTTACCTGCTTTCTTCTTTTTTCGCATCAATGCAAGAGACAACGAGCCGTGACATTGAACTTCCATCAAAGTTGTAACATTTTTAATCATGGATTACTGCAAAGGCTTCTGCCAGCAATATAAATGAGGAGATAACGTGCAGAGACGAGGAATTTGGATGTGATAATCACGTTTTCCCTTCGTCCCAACGCTTCCAAATTGTTTGCTCTCTGCATGACCCTCCTCTATCCACCTCCCCAACGAGCATCTCCTTATAAACGCGTCGTTTTCGCTTCGATTATGATTACTGACTCAAGCGCGTCTCTGTTTCGTGAAAGATAATTTTGATGAAGATCGAGGGTTGCTGGAAGAGAGTCAATGATGTAACTTTTGCAGCTAGGAATTGCAATAGTCTAGCTGCACGTACGAATATATGGCATGCAGTAATTTTAAATCTATACTATAACAGATCCGTCTGTGTGTGTGTGTGTGTTTGTGTGTGTGTGTGTGTGTGTGTGTGTGTGTGTGTGTGTGTGTGCGTGTGTGTGTGTGCGTGTGTGTGTGTGTGTGTGTGTGTGTGTGTGTGTGTGTGTGTGTGTAATATATTAAATGTATTTTTTCTTTATTGGGTGTAGGTAAGGGAGTGTTTTAGGTAAATGCAAAAAAAAAACCAAGTACAGATACATTCCAAGTACACCGCCCCCATGCCAAATAAATATATAACTTATCATCTAGTGCGCTGCAATGCTTGGGTGCCTTAGGCGCCTGGTGATACCACAGTGCAGCACACGGGGATAGAATTGGGAGAGGTGTACAATAATCGATTGATTAATTGCATAACTAAAACAAGAAAGAGCAATCAGAGATTACAGACCCTCACCAGGATGTATTTTAGTGGTTTTTTAGGCTTTTGTGTTAAAACAAATATGGCGGCCGAACCACGTGACCAATGGTCATCTGTTTTTTATCTCCACAAATTTATTCCGAGATGATGCTCAAGAAATTTAATCTTGATCGGATGAAGTTTTGTACTTGTCGAATTATGACATCATAATGGAGGTACCTATGACATCATCATTAACATATTTTATTCCCCATGGCGAGTTCTTTACAATGAGCCATGTCTCAATTTTTTCAATTCAGCACTTTCAGAGATATAGAGGTGCAAAGTGTTTCGGTTTTTCCAATATGGCGGCCGAACCACGTGACCTATGGCGTCATAATTATAATTAAAAAATTCTACAGGTGGAGTTGCACCTACGGTGAAAATTTCCTGTCAATCGGACCAATGGTTGCAGAGAAAATCATATTTATTCTGTGCAGACAAACAAACAGACTTACAGACAAACAGACAAACGAACAAACGGACTCGAATGCAATACCCTCTCCTCTGGTGAGGGTAACAAGAAAACAAACAACCAGAGTGAAAACTGAGTACTCCCTTTCACCGCGTGTCATCGCCGGGCCACCTTCGGTGTGCGGCAATGACGTCATGCAGCGTCTGGAGATGGAATAGGAAAGGAGCGGTGTACAACATACAATATTACATACATTGGAAATGATTTCAGCATACTTGAACAGTTGTGCTGTCTTCCAGAGTTTAAATATCTAGAAGAATAGAATACAAGTGTTGTTTATGGTTGCTCAGGTAAGATGTCATGTCACGTCAAACAAAGGCTGATTTTACCTTTGGGACTCGTTCACGCCATACAGATAATGTGGAATCGTATTGAAAAAATTTAACCGTACCGCCCACCTCCTCCTCTCACTTCTCGATTTTTCCGTCCATATTTGGGTCAGCTTTCCATCATGTAATTAAATCAAGATGAGAAAGAATTATCGGGAAAATAATTTCAAACCTCATGATTTTAACTCAGACATCTGTGTGCTCCCGCCTCAAACCCCTTCCCCTACTAACAACCCTTGTTGTGCTCTAGATGCATACATAATAAGTAGATGACCTCTAAAATCATAAACATTTAATCATGAATTGGCTAATTTCAGATAAGCTTCTAATATTGTGTTTGTACATATTGTGGGTTCTCCCTCCCTCTCTTTCTTCTCTCTTTTGTCATACTGATCACATCCAATTTGATAAGCAGGTATGATCTTTTAATCGGGCCTAATCTGAACACATCCACTGGCATTTCTGACATCCATGTCTGACATGATGGAACAAAATCGTAACGTTATAAAATGGCTATGTTGTGTGTATCAAGAAAGATGTCCGATAAAATCAGGAAGGTTTAACGATATCAGGGAGAAGCAGAGAGAGAGAGAAAGGGAGAATGTTCTTCCTCCGAGCTATATACGAGTACACGAAAATAATTTTATTTTAGTGTGAAGAATTATAGTTACATTTCAGTGATTTTAAAAGTTAGTGCTGAATTACTCGCAGTATTTACAGCATGCTGTTTATCGTGCCACCACAATCCGCTCAGATATTACTTCCTTCTGGCACTTGCTGGAAACTTCTACTACAATCAAACAAATCAAGGTGTAGAGTCAAGTATTATCAGGACATTTCTCCATTCCACATTAAGGTGGTTCTGAGCTACATAAGGCAAAAAAAATGTTTGAATTGTTTCACTCCTAATGTTTAATTATTTTGGTATTGAGGTAATATTTCTGCCTGTGAAAGATCTTTTGAATACATCAAGTTTTAGGGGTTGCACAGTGACTCATGGTTTCCAGCCACTCATTGTTGCCCGATTAAGCGTTGATTTCCTGCAATCGGGAAACCTCTTGCGATGTTCTGTCACAACTTGAAGCAGATACTCGTTTTGCTGTTCATCCCTCGTCAGGAGACGATTGTACTCTTCGATGAGAGCAACTGCATACACCAGAGTACAGCTGCACTGTATTCAATTAATTTAAAACAACTTTAAAATGTGCAGTACATAGCAAGGTCATAGGTCAACTGTAATGATCAGAATCACAAGTAATGCAGTGGAGAATAAATAATCAACTCCAAACATTTATGCGTAGCCAAATATGTGAAATTACAAACTCCGTGTGCAACCCCTAAATTTAGCCCAAATGGCTTAAAATTTCACCACAAGGGTTTTTTCATACATACAAAATTGATTAAGTGTTAGGAGTATGTCTTTTCTAACTTTCATTTTTAAGAACCACCCTAGTCCACATCCCTACAACATATTTTATTTTCATTGCTGCATCTCAGGAATATCGTAGGATTTTGCTGCTTTGTATAAATGCAACTGGTTGGTTGGATTGTTGGATGAATGTAAATCCATAGTTGCTGGAGTTAAGTGCACGACTGTTCAATTCATCGATACTAATCATATTAAACCGACAAAAAAATCCCAAATAAAAACTATTTCTGACATACGTCCACCAATTCTCCAGAGAACAAGTTAATTGAAACATAATTTATGACTGCACGTCTAAACATCACTATGTAATTAATTACTGTTGTATTCTTACTGACACAACCCCATTCAGCAGATCAACATGCCATTCATACAGCATCATGGACAACAGGAAAGAAAATTCCTAAAGGAGTGTTAATATCTGCACTGACCGGGACTGTTCCCTTGGCAGCCCTATTTAGAGATAGATCCATAATAGAATACCTCTGGGGAGAAATTATCAAATCAAGGTACGTTTCTGTGAATAACAAGAACATTATCAGATCAGAGCCAAATCCAAATATCCTGTGGGAGTTTGGTCTATGATTATATCATGAGGAAGCAACTCAGATGGGAGCACTAAACCAACGAAGCTCAAAGTGCATTAAGTAGTACTATATAGCAACTACACACTTTTAGTAGTCAAACTTTTTGTCATCAGATAATGACACTATTCTTAAATATAAATGAGAATGTTTCGAGTTGATTTACCTGATTTAGTAGTTCTCAACAAGTCTGCAGTTCCCGATAATAAAGATCTTGCAGGTATCTTGTATGTGGTTAGGTGTGGTTTCTGGGGTTGATGCAGCGCAGGCATTGTAGGCCGAATAGCCTCCTGCTCTAAAGTTCCATGTGTATATCCTTGCGTATCTCAAACAAATGTTTTTAAATAGCCCAGCACACGTTTGATGGTAACTTACAGTGCATTCAGAAAGTATTCAGACCCCTTCACTTTTTTCACATTTTGCTATGTTGCAGCCTTATGCTGAAATCGTTTAAATTCATTTTTTCCCTCATCAATCTACACTCAATACCCCATAATGACAAAGAGAAAACAGGATTTTATAAAGTTTTGCAAATTTATTAAAAAGAAAAACTGAAATATCACATTGACATAAATATTCAGACCCTTTGCTATGATACAGTTGTCATACCCTTCCTCCCGTCCATGGTACACGGAATCTTGTGGTGAGGCTGTTGCTCAGAAACAACTTGCCTTCGTCTCCTGGAAAGCAAATCCAACGGAAGGAAATCTCATTTCCTTTCACAAAGCCCGAAACAAGTGTGTGTCCACCTTCAGGAGAGTCAGGAAACAATATCTCTCCGTTCTCAAGACCGAACTCTCTTATCTGTCTCCCTCTTCCAAATCCTTGTGGCGTCTGGTCAATCTGTTTCTGGTGTTTGTTCCCCCTCCATCCCCTCCCTTACCTCAAATGGCTACACAGCTGACTCTGCACGTGAAAAAGCTGAATGCCTCAACTCTGTGTTTGCCTCTAAATCTTGTGTCCCAAACACATCCCTCTCTGTACCCACCATACCCAGTCGTACCCAGCTGCTCCTGGACTCAGTGTCCTTTCCTCCTGACAAGGTGGAAAAGTTTCTGTCAACCCTCGACTCTGATTCTGCAACTGGACCTGACGGTATCAGCCCACGGGTCCTAAAATTCCTGTTATTCCGCTCTTTCACTCCCACTGTCTGTTCTCTTCACCCTCTCTTTTGCTCAAGGTCAACTGTCATCTGCTTGGAAATCAGCCAACATCACCGCTTTGCACAAAAAAGGTGCAAAAACAGATCCTAGCAACGACAGACCAATCAGCCTTCTCCCAATTATCAGCAAAGTCATGGAATCCATCATTGCTTTGGATATGAAATCTTTCCTCTTCTCCAATGGCTTGATCTCTGATCATCAATTTGGTTTCAGACCAGGTCACTCTACTCTGGACATGCTGCTTCTGCTGTCTCAACAATGGATGGAGGTCCTCAATGCCAAACAGGAAATTAGAGCTGTCTCCCTCGACATATCACGTGCCTTCGATACGGTCTGGCACCCCGCTCTGCTCAACAAACTCTCCTCCTTTGGTATCCATGGAAATCTCCACGCATGGCTGGTGGACTTCCTCTCTCGTCGTCGTCAACGTGTGGCCCTGAATGGGTTTCTCTCATCTCCTCTTCCTGTTCAGGCTGGAGTTCCCCAAGGCAGTGTTCTGGGCCCTGTGCTGTTTCTGGTCTTCATCAATGATCTCTCTGACTCTCTTGAAACTCCTCTCTATCTCTTTGCTGATGACTCCACTCTCTGCCGCTCCATTCCTCATCCCTCAGATCGGCAGTCTGCAGCCTCCTCACTCTCTGCAGACCTGGACAAAATCACAGACTGGGCAAACAAGTGGAACATGTCTTTCAATCCTGACAAATCTCACACTGTTATGATGTCTCTCCGAAAAGACCGACTAGACAACCCTCCCATTTACTTTCTGAATAATCCTCTCCAGGAAGTTCTGTCACTCAAGCTTTTGGGTCTCACTATCTGCCATGATCTTTCCTGGGAAAACCACATTTCCAAGCTGGCCTCCAAAGCCAGTCACCGACTGGGCATCCTCCGTCGTGCGAAGTCCTTCCTTGGCACACCTGAGCTCCTCACCTTTCATCCACAGCTCAATGGAATACTGCTCTCCCCTCTGGGCTGGTGCTCCTGCCTCACACCTAGCTCGTCTTCACGCTGTTGAAACCAAAGTGTTCAAATCATTGGAATCTCCCGCGATGACGCTATCTCCGAGGGCCTTTCACTTACTCACCGCAGGCAGGTTGGTGGTCTTTCCGTCTTCTACCGACTCCTCTCTGGCCTTGCTCCCCCAGCTCTCTCTGGGCTCTGTCCCCCAAATATTCCTGCAGGTCGCACAAGATCTGCCTGCAACCCTCTTATGGTTAAACTGCCAAAATCAAGACTCTCTGCTCACTATCACTCCTTCATTCCTCTTTTCTCCCGCCTCTGGAACAAACTCCCTCACTCTCTTCAATCCCACTCCTCCCTCCAGGTCTTTAAAACGGCTGTTCACCACCATCTCTTATCTTCCCCAATCCAAAACCTTGATCTTTTCAACCCCCGCTAATTTCACCCCAAATCCACTTTTTTGAGGTGACTTTTGTCTTCTTTCCTGGAAGTCCTTGGTGTCCTTGCGTTTTATACCTATCCTGCCTCCCCCCAGGCCCTCTGCCTCCCACACATCTCCCGATGTCCCTGCCCTCAAATGTTGTGTTTGTGTGCTTCCTCCCCTTCTCTCCCCATCTTGTCGACCGCTCCCATTTTTATATACTTTGTTTACTTGTTTGTTTGATTTATGTGTTTGATAAATGTTAGCTCTTTCACAAGCCTAGACTCTGTATACAAAAAAAAAAAAAAAAATACTTGAAATTTATCTCAGGTGCCTCCCATTTCTCTTGATCATCTTTAAGATGTTTCTACACCTTGATTGGAGTCCACCTGTGGTTAATTCAATATATTGGACATGATTTGGAAAGGTACACACCTGTCTATATAAGGTCTCACAGCTGACAATGCATATCAGAGCAAAAACCAAGCCATGAAGACAAGGGAACTGCCTTCAGAGCTCAGAGACAGGATTATGTCAAGGCACAGATCTGGGGAAGCCTACAAAAAAATTCTGCTGCATTGAAGGTTCCCAAGAGCACAGTGGCCTCCATAATTCCCTAAATGGAAGAAGTTTGGAACAACAAGGACTCTTCCTAGAGCTGGCCGCCCGGCCAAACTGAGCAATCGGGGGAGAAGGGCCTTGGTAAGAGAGGTGACCAAGAACCCGATGGTCACTGGCTGAGCTCCAGAGACCCTGTGTGGAGATGGCAGAAACTTCCAGAAGGACAACCATCACTGCAACACTCCACCGATCTGGGCTTTATGGCAGAGTGGCCAGACGGAAGCCTCTCCTCAGTGAAAGACACATGAAAGCCCACAGAATCTTGTTTCTCACGGTCTGAGAGTCCTTTAGGTGCTTTTTTGCAAACCCCAAGCGGGCTTTGTTGAACCTTCAATGCAGCAGAATGTTTTTGTAGGTTTCCCCAGATCTGTGCCTCGACACAATCCTGTCTCTGAGCTCTGCAGGCAGTTCCTTCGACCTCATGGCTTGGTTTTTGCTCTGATATGCATTGTCAGCTGTGAGACCTTATATAGACAGGTGTGTGCCTTTCCAAATCATGTCCACTCAATTGAATTTACCACAGGTGGACTCCAATCAAGGTGTAGAAACATTATCAAAGATGATCAAAATAAATGGGAGGCACCTGAGCTAAATTTCTAGTGTCATAGCAAATGGTCTGAATACTTATGTCAATGTGATATTTCAGTTTTTTCTTTTTAATAAATTTGCAAAATTTTCTAAAATACTGTTTTATCTTTGTCATTATGGGGTATTGAGTGTAGATTGATGAGGAGAAAAATGAATTTAAACTATTTCAGCATAAGGCTGCAACATAACAGAATGTGAAAAAAGTGAAGGGGTCTGAATACTTTCTGAATTCACTGTATATGAGCAGAGAGCAAAAATTATCATTACCGTTTTCAGAGTACTGCAGTTTGCAGAGTACTGCAGTGATTTGGACAATGCTGATCTTTTTGAGAAATTTTTCCTTAAACATTTGTCCCTGAGTTTTTTTTTTTTTGGAAAAACCCAAATTCCGTTTCAGCGTCATATTTCTTTCGACAAAGCGATTTTGTTTAGATAAAGCAAGCTAGCGTTGTCACCCTGGCCAATTTGCAAATTATTCCCATCTACGGTTGAATGTTCCGCATGGTCAAATGGTTCGTGAAAGACTCTTGGGCCAAAAACTCTTTTTTTTAAATACTTACATTGAAAAAAAAAACTCCCACAATAAAGTGTGCATAATTGAGGCTGTTTAAAAATAGTGCTATTAGTAGTGTACTTCTATTGGTGGAAATACTAGTAGTAGAACTAGTACTATTAGTGGTGACTATTAGTAGCACATGGGGTCTCCACTATACGTCTCCCCGCTATCTGTTGTTTCTCATACAAGTCCATAAGTTACCTCGGAACATTTTCATTATCTATCTATAATTCCAGTAATCTCTGTGTGTCTGTGTGTCTGTGTGTCTGTGTGTCTGTGTGTCTGTGTGTTTGTCTGTGACCGCTGTTTCTCGACAACCACGGGTCCGATATACTTTAAACTTGCCAGGTATATTGCTGGGGACCCGAGGATGTGCCTTTTCAAGGTTTTAAATTAATCGGACAAGTACTTACCGAGCTATGTCCAAAAAACGCTTCAACCAATCAGAGAGCAGCGAGCTATCACGTGTGCCGAACGTGGCGATCAGACTCTACCTCGGACGGCACATTTGAGAGCGTATTCATTTATTTCACGTTGGAAAACTATGTTGCCGTTAAACTATGTTTTAAAACGAATTCAAACTGCGATTAAATTAAAACGATTCATCGTAACTGCGACGATTTGCGAACTTCCGGTCCGGCAGCCAATCACAGAACGCTTTGTTGCGTAGGCGTGGCCGATGTGAGAACGAGCGGAGCTGAGCGCGTTACGAGCTGACCGCCATTACGTTACGGTTCGTAATTCGATTTCTTCCGGAGAAAATAATAATTTCTCGATTTCATATGCGCATTATTTCTCCCAATTCAGTCAGAGCGAAGGGCGGAAGCGAAGAGCGTTGTTTTTTTTGTTTACGGGCGTACGGGCGGGGTAGAGCGTACGGGTAGCGTTTTTTTTTTTTTTGGCAAGGAACGGGCACCCACGTACGGGCAATGCCCTAGTATATCCAAAACTACCAATAATTAATTATACTTCCAAAACCGGTTGGGATTGGGAAACACTCATTTAAAGCACTCTTAAAAGATGAACAGCGCGTTTGGAAAATACACATTTAATGCGCTATTAAAAATTCACTCGACACCTAACCTTGCGTTCTGACGGCTTTATTAAAACTTACTATTATTACTTCTGCCACCAAAGGTGGATGGAGGTTACGTTTTCACCCCTGTCTGTCTGTTTGTTTGTCCGTTTGTTTGTGAACAAAATATCTCAAAAGGTTGTGGACGTAGTCGGATGAAATTTGGCAGCGATGTAGCGTATGTGACAAGGACGAAATGATGAGATTTTGGTGAAGATCCGGATTCGGATCCGGCTACTAGAATTTTTAAAGTGATTTTTAACCATTGGGAGATTGGGCCAAAAACGATACATAGCAGGATATCTCAAAAGGTTATGGATGGATTTGGACGAAACTTGTTGGACCGGTTGTGTGTTTGACAACGAAGAATCGATTCAATTTTGGTGAAGATCCGGATCCAGAAAGTATAATTTTTAAAGTGATTCTTCATCATTGACTGATATGGCCAACCAGGCGGAGGTATGCTTTCTACTGAGTGCCGTTCTCGTTCGACATGTGATTCGATTTTCCAGGTCCCACATCGTGAATAACACTCGACCCAAACAAAGTCAATGGTTTTCGTATTTTGCATAACGTAACACTTCATTACCGTACGTTCTGACGTACTGTGCATTCTGACGAGCTTGATTAAACCTTAAAATTATTCGACATACGATTCGATTTTTTGGGGTCCCACGTCGTGAATAATACTCGACCCAAACAAAGCCAATGGAAATATTACCGAACAAACCCGGCAGTGTATATAATAAGCAGACGCATGTAGGCCCAATGTGTTGGGCCCACCAGGAAAACTAAGATGGCGGCCACATCATTTTGTCTCAGTGCTATGGTGGGTGGAGTCAAGCGACAGATGTGGGTGTGGCCCGGCAGCTATCTGACCAATGGGAGCCCATTTCAAAAATCGACCCCCAACAAGAACCCCAACAACAAAAACAACACCAACAACAGCAACGTGAAACTCTTGTAGACCTGTGTTGCAGGAAAACATTTAAACATCAAATCCCCAAAAAGGCCAAAATAAGGCATGCATAAAAAATATATGATATTAGTAGTGTGGTATTAGTAAAAACACTATTAGCAGAAATAGAACTATTAGCATTTTCAAGTCATATTTTAGATACATATTCAGGGAGTATGATTTCACAAGTTATGCAAGATTTTTGGTCATATACCATAGTACAACTATAATGCATGTTATTGCCATATTCTATCACATCCTTTGATACACCCCATCCACTTTCTTTTCTCAAATACATTTCCATAAAGCTAAACCAACCATCCTGAAAAATGCAAGCAACAAGCCAGAAGCAACCACTGGATGAATAGAACATTTTTCTGGATAGAAAAAAAAGATTACATTGCTCAGGGAAAGGAAGAAAGAAGCAATGAATTGTTTACCATCCTTTGCAAGTCAGTAAAATGTAGTAGTATTTTTTTCAATCGTCATAAAAAGATTTACAGTTGTGATGCACCACAATGTATATATATATATATATGTATTACAAATGTTATACAAATACAATTCATCAATTGGCTGAGCTTTAAATGGCATGATGGCTTTCCAGCGGAACTATGCTGGCACAGCAGTGAGAAACACGTTGGCAGAGCGGGTGGGCAGATGGCGGACAAGGAGGAAGGTGGCATCGAGTTAGAATATGGTGTTCAGGAAGCAGCTGTAGTGCTGCGGTAAAATAATGCTCACACTCGAATGGCCTCTACGATGCACTGAACTGTTTGGGCTCCGGTGTGAGAAATACAGGCAAATTTAGCGAATATTTTAATCCATGGGCCATTGAATGCGATGCAGAACCGTGTGAGCAATCGTTCGAATCGGAATTGCCTGGCAAAGTTCCCTGCCCTTTCTCAGCAGTGGCAGCTTTGAGCCGAAGACCTCCATCGGTGCTGCCCTAGCATGACTGTTGGTTCACTGTTAATTATTTGGTTACAATTGCTTTTGAATAATTACTCAATTGATGGATCCGATTGTATTTGCAAAGGAATGCGTTTGTGTTTCATAAATTTATTGCATGTAATAATTGTGTAGATTTGGTGTGTGTGTGTGTGTGTGTGTGTGTGTGTGTGTGTATGTGTTTGTGTGTGTGTGTGTGTGTGTGTGTGTGTGTGTGTGTGTGTGTGTGTGTGTGTGTGTGTGTGTGTGTGAAAGATGAGCAAGAGTGAAGGGTGTAAGGGTAAGTAGCGTAAAGGAAATAGAGGGAGATCTTTTTAATTAATAAAAATGCATATATGTTTCCAGACTAATGGTCAGATCATCTGATCTCAGGCTGGGAGGTTATTGGTTCGAACCCTGGCAGAGTCAAACCAAAGACCTTAACTGCAACAATCAGACTAATTTGAATAAATAAATAAATAAACAAGAACACGTCATGCAGAGCATGATACTTGCAAAATCCGTACCCCCCCTCCCCCCCCTTATCGTATGACATAACCCCCCCCAAAAAGTTTCCATTAAAAAAAAAAATAACCACCTTTAGAGGCCATTTTTCCCCGCAAAGTGGAGGTTGGCCTTTTTCGGGCACCGTGGTTGTTGTTGTTTTTCTGTCCCCTTTTTGAAGGTCCCCCAAAAAAGTTTCCATCGATACAGGAAATTGTCCATTTCGTCAAGATTAACATTGACGATCTCAATCAAAGCTCAGGTTAATAGGATGAAAAGTGACGATTTTTCAAATGAAAATTGATGATTTTAGAAGTTTCACCTTGAGTTGACCTTTGAGCTTTTGACATCAAAAATAGTTGGTTTCCCTATTTAGTTACTCGATATGCAAATATCGAGTGTGCAAACTGTGCAAACTCTTCTTGTGCAAACTGCTCCAGTTCTCCCAGATTTGAAGAGTGCCTTCTCTCAACTGCTGTTTTCAGATCTCCCCACAGGTGTCCAATGGGATTTAGATATGGACTCATTGCTGGCCACTTCAGAACAGTCCTGCAATCCCTGCATGCTGTTCTATTTTGAAGTCAATCGGATGAAAATTGATGATTTTAGAAGTTTGACCTGGAGTTGACCTTTGACCTTTTGACCACAAAAATAGTTGGTTTCCCTATTTAGTGACTAAATTTTGAAAATGCTGTTCAATAATTGTCAATTCAATCGGATGAAAATTGACGGCTTTTCAGATGAAAATTGATGATTTTGGAAGTTTGCCCTTCAGTTGACCTTTGACCTTTGACCTCAAAAATAGTTGGTTTCCCAATTCAGTGAGGCAATATACAAATGCTGTTCAATTATCAAGTCAATCAGATGAAAATTAATGGGTTTTCAGATGAAAATTCATGATTTCGGAAATATGACCCTGAGTCGACCGTTGACATTTTGACCTCAAAGATCGTTCATTTCCCAATTTAGCGTCTCAATATACAAATGCTATTCAATTTTCAAGTCAATCGGATTTAAAATGGCGATTTTAGAAATTAGACCTCCAGATGACCTTTGACCTTTGACCTCAAAATCAATAGGCTTCTCAATTGGGATGACCTCTACAACTTGGTGAAGTTTCGTGATGATCGGTTTAGAATTGTGACCTTTAGGCCGGTGACAAACAGACAGATAAACAGACAGACAAACAGAACCACAAACACAACCGACCAATAAACTTGAAAAATCTTCGATTTTGCAAGTAATAAACGTACGTTACAGACACACAAGTGACGTGTTCACTCATAATCATTTTTTGCCAGGATGTTCTTTACATGTCATAAATGATGTATAGATATTTTTGTGATGATTTACAGTATTTCTGTTTATGAGTTAAACCCAACTTCAAACTACAATATGATTACGGCACCACACATAAATGTACATACACACAGGACTACAATTACCTGGCATAATAACCTCGAAGTCAGTTTCCATCTCAGCCAACTAGCTTTATTAGCCCCCCTTGGACTTGGTCCGAAACGGGGGCTTATGGATTGGGTCTCGTTCATCCATCCATCCGTCCGTCCGTGTGTGTGTCCGCAACCATATCTCAGACATGTAAAGACTGATTATGTTCATACATGGTAGAAAGACAACACATGATGGTATACAGTCGTGGCCAAAAATATTGGCACCCTTGCGCTTCTTTCAAAATAACACACAATTTTCCCTAAAGATAAGTTGAAATTCACAAAAGTATTTGGTCTCCACAATTCTTTATTTCACTGTTAATATTACAGAACCCTTGTTTTTGATTCAGAACTTAATATATCCTTTTAAATCAGAAAATAAAAAGAAATGGCATTGACAAAATTATTAAAACCCGAAACTTTATATTTGGTCTCCACAATTCTTTATTTCACAGTTAATATTACAGAACCTTTGTTTTTGATTCAAAACTTAATATTGAAGGAGTCCGGACTCCAGCAGAATACGGATAAAAGGATGGCAAGGCACAAACTCGTCCGAGAAGATGTTTATTCGTAAAACCAACTCGGGAACACTAAAAAGCCCGTTTATCGGGCTGCCTTAAAAAGCAAAACCAAAAACCGAAACCGAAACCGAAAGCCACGCCTCTCAAGCGAGGCATGCTTTGGTGGTCACGTGATCCACAGGTGTAGCTCATTATACCCGCACGCGCGGCACGCTTTGGCAGTCACGTGACCAGCCACTCTGGCGCCGTGGATCCCCGCCGGTGACGTCACCGGCTGGAGCAAGGAGATTCTGATGCCGGTCTTGCTTGGGGGACCCATGGGTCGCTACACACGCCCCCCCAGAATGGACTTGGTCCAGGGAGGTCAACCTGAGGGGGGTCCGGATTACCCGACCGAAACGACCCCTGGTCGGTCGCGGGGGGGGGGGGGGGGGGCGGGGTCCGGTGTGGTGGTGGATGGTCGGATGGGGGGTGTAGTGGACGGGGGGCGGCCGTGCCGCGGTGGCAGAGCCAGCCGTGGTGGCTGGCCGACGTCCATGTGGGCCGGTTTGAGGCGGTCCAGCGAGATCCGGTCCGCCCGGCCGCCGATGCTGACGATGAAGGACTTGTTGTCCCGGCATAGGACCCGGAAGGGTCCGTCGTAAGGTGGCCGGAGTGGCCCCCGGTGCGTGTCGTGGCGCACAAAGACGTACTCCGCCGTGCGGAGTGCTGGGGGGCCGTAGGAGTGGGGGTCGCCGTGGCGGGACGTTGGCACCGGGGCGAAACGTTGGGCGGCCTCCTGGAAGTCCGTGCGCTGGCGCGCGGCAGACCAGGGGCTGGTGGCATCGGGCACGAACTCGCCCGGGACGCGGAGAGTCTGGCCGTACACCAGCTCGGCGGTGGACGCCTGGAGGTCCTCCTTGGGGGCCGTGCGGAGGCCCAAAAGGACCCACGGGAGCCGGTCGGCCCACCCGTCGTCCTGGAGGCCGGCCATGAGTGCGGCTTTCATGGAGCGGTGAAACCGCTCACACAACCCGTTGGCTTGGGGGTGGTAGGCCGTGGTGCGGTGCAGAGTGAATCCCAACGAGCGGGCGACCGCGCCCCAAAGTTCGGACGTGAACTGTGGGCCGCGGTCGGACGAGATGTCTGCCGGTGTGCCAAAGCGCGAGACCCAGGTGGCGATGAACGCCTGCGCCACGTCGGCGGTGGTGGTGGACGTGAGGGGCACGGCCTCCGGCCACCTGGTGGTCCTGTCCACCATGGTGAGCAGGTGGGTGAACCCCCGCGATGGGGGCAGGGGACCCACCAGGTCCACGTGGACGTGGTCGAAACGCCGCTCGGGCACGGTGAAAGGAGCCAACGGAGCCAGGGTGTGATGGTGGACCTTGGCCAGCTGGCAGGCTGTGCAGGCGTTGGCCCAGTCGCGGACGTCTCGTCGCAACCCATGCCAGACGAAGCGTGCCGACACCAGCTTCTGGGACGCCTTCCGGCCTGGGTGCGAGAGGTCGTGGAGGGAAGCGAAAATGTGGCGCCGCCAGGAGACCGGCACGACGGGGCGCGGTCGGCCCTGGGAGACGTCGCAAAGCAGGACCGTGCCCGCGAAGGGGATGTCAGCCAAGCGGAGGCCCGTGTCTGCCACCCTGAGCGCCTGCACCGTGCCGTCGGTGGTCTGGTCCGTCGCCATCAGGGCGAAATCCACACTGAGGTGGACGGCGTTGGCGCCGGCCCAAGAAAGGCAGTCGGCCACGGTGTTGTCTTTCCCGGTGACGTGCCGGATGTCCGTGGTGTATTCCGACACGGCGGAGAGGTGGCGCTGCTGGCGGGCCGACCACGGCTCCGTGACCTTGGCCATTGCGAAAATCAATGGCTTGTGGTCGACAAAGGCCGTGAATGGGCGGCCCTCCAGGAGGTGGCGAAAATGGCGGACGGCCAGGTACAGCCCGAGGAGCTCGCGGTCGAACGTGCTGTACTTCAGCTCGTTGGGCCGGAGATGCCGGCTGAAGAACGCAAGCGGCTGCCAGGCCCCGTTCACCCATTGCTCATGGACCGTGCCCACGGCGTAGTCGGAGGCGTCCGTGGTGAGGGCGATGGGGGCATGGGGTACCGGGTGGGCCAGCAGCGTGGCGTTGGCGAGGGCCCGTTTTGCGCCGGCAAAAGCCGCGTCCATGTCCGTGGACCAGACGACGTCGTGCTTCGCCGGCTGGCCTCGGAGGGCGGCGTACAAGGGCCGCATGAGTTGCGCCGCTCAGGGCACGAAGCGGTGGTAGAAGTTCACCATCCCGAGGAACTCCTGCAGCGCCTTGACGGAGCGGGGGCGCGGGAAAGCGGCGATGGCCTCGACTTTGGCCGGCAGCGGCACAGCGCCGTGCCGGGTGATGCGGTGGCCCAAAAAGTCGATCGTCGCCGCACCAAAGTGACATTTGGCCGGGTTGACAATCAAGCCGTGCTCGCTGAGGCGGCCGAAGAGTGTCCGGAGGTGGAGGAGGTGCTCGGCTTTGGATGTGCTGGCGACGAGGATGTCGTCCAGGTAGGTGAAGAGGAACGGCAGGTTGCGCAGCACGCCGTCCATCAGGCGCTGGAACGCCTGCGCCGTGTTTTTGAGGCCGAAGGGCATCCAGAGGAACTCAAAGAGGCCGAAAGGTGTGATCACGGCCGTCTTCGGGATGTCGGCCGGGCGGACGGGCACCTGGTGGTACCCCCGAATCAGGTCCACTTTAGAAAAAATGGTCCGCCCCGCCAACCAGGCGGAAAAATCCTGGATGTGCGGGACGAGGTACCTGTCGGGGGTAGTGGCGTCGTTGAGGCGGCGGTAGTCGCCGCATGTCCGCCATCCGCCCCCCGGCTTCGGGACAATGTGCAACGGCGAGGCCCAGGCGCTGCCGGAGTGCCGTACGATGCCGAGGCGCTCCAGCGCCGTGAACTCGGCCTTGGCGACGGCGAGTTTGGCGGGGTCGAGACGGTGAGCCCGGGCGTACACCGGCGGGCCGTAGTGGGAATGTGATGCTCGATGCCGTGCCTCACCGCGATGGCTGAAAACGTCGGCCGCGTGAGGGCCGGGAACTCCGTGAGGAGATGTGCGAAGTCGTCCGCCAATGGGAGGGCGCAGGAAAACTCGGTGGGTGCGGCCCGGCTCAAGGCACACGCCAGGGAGCTGAAAGTCTCGGCGTTGATGAGACGCCGGCGTTTCACGTCTACCAGCAGCCCGTGGGCGCACAAGAAATCGGCCCCGAGCAAAGCCATGGGGATGTCCGCCGTCACGAACTCCCAGTGAAAGAGCTGGCTGCCGAAGCGGAGGGTGACGGTGCGTGGGCCGAAAGTGCGGATGGCGGAGCCGTTGGCTACGACCAATGGGGGGCCGCAGACGGCGGCCCGCCTGTCCTCCGCCGAAGCGGGAATGATGCTCAGCTGGGCGCCGGTGTCGCAGAGGAAGCGCCGCCCCGACGCTCGGTCCGCGATGAACAGCAGGTTTCCGGAACGGCCGGCGTTCATTGCTGGGAGGGAACGCCGGCTCGCCTGTTTCCCGGGGTCGAACGTGCATGGTGGTCGGCATGATCGGGCCTGCCGCCCGAACCTGGCGTGGAAATAGCACCAGGCCGGGTCCGGCAGGGGCTCCGGTCGACGCGTCGGGACCGGGCGACGCGGCGTCGTCGCTGCCAGTCGTGCCGGCCCGGCGGTCTCCGGGAAGGAGACTGCGTCGCGGGTGTCAGGCGGGTGGGCGGGAAGGCTCCCGGCCGCCACCCCGACGAGCTGGCTCGCCGCTCCGGTGAGCTGGCTTGCCGAAGCGATCTTGTCGGCCTCCTTGGCGAGGTTGCGGGGGTTTACAATGGTCGTACCTGCCAGGGCGACCCGTACCGGGGCCGGGAGCTGGCGAAGAAAGAGCTCCTGAAACAGGAAATCCGAGGGGTGCTCGCCGAGCAACGCGAGCATGTAGTCCATGCACTCGGACGGGCGCGTATCGCCGAGCTCCGGTAGGTCGAGCAGGCGTCGTGCGCGCTCAGCCGGGGAAAGGGCGAACGCGCCCATCAGAAGTGCCTTGATGGCGTCGTACTTGCCGTCAGCGGGCGGGTACTGGAGGAAGCTCAGGCAGCGGGCGGCGGTCGCGGAGCCGAGCGCGGCGACCATGTAATGGTAGCGGGTGGCGTCCTCCGTGATGCCACGCAGGGCAAACTGGGAGTCCGCCTGTGCGAACCAGACGGCGGCATGTGCTTCCCAGAAGGTGGGCGGCTTGAGGGACACTGCGGTGTCCATTGCCGTGTTGCAAATTCGGGGTCACCAGTGAAGGAGTCCGGACTCCAGCAGAATACGGATAAAAGGATGGCAAGGCACAAACTCGTCCGAGAAGATGTTTATTCGTAAAACCAACTCGGGAACACTAAAAAGCCCGTTTATCGGGCTGCCTTATAAAGCAAAACCAAAAACCGAAACCGAAACCGAAAGCCACGCCTCTCAAGCGAGGCGTGCTTCGGTGGTCATGTGATCCACAGGTGTAGATCATTATACCCGCACGCGCGGCACGCTTTGGCGGTCACGTGACCAGCCACTCTGGCGCCGTGGATCCCCGCCGGTGACGTCACCGGCTGGAGCAAGGAGATTCTGATGCCGGTCTTGCTCGGGGGACCCATGGGTCGCTACAATATATCCTTTTAAATCAGAAAATAAAAAGAAATGGCATTGACAAAATTATTGACACCATAGACTTAATATTTGGTAGCACACACAGCCTTTGGACAAAATAACTGCACCCAAGAGCTTCATATAGCCAAGAATGAGCTTTGTACACCTCTCCACTGGCAGTTTGGCCCACTCTTCTTGTGCAAACTGCTCCAGTTCTCCTAGATTTGAAGGGTGCCTTCTCCCAACTGCTGTTTTCAGATCTCCCTACAGGTGTTCAATGAGATTTAGATCTGGACTCTTTGCTGGCCACTTCAGAACAGTCCTACATTTTGTCTTGAACCATTCCTCGGTGCTTTTTGAAGTGTGATTGGGGGCGTTGTCCTGCTGCAAGACCCATGACCTTTGACGGAGACCCAGCTTTCTGACACTGGGTTGAATATTGCACTCTAAAATGTCTTGATAATCTCCTGATTTCATGATGCCGTGCACACATTCAAGGCACCCAGTGCCAGAGGCAGCACAGCAACCACAAAACATCACTAAACCTCCTCCATGTTTAACTGTAGGGAAGGTGTTCTTTTCTTTTGTTTTCTGTAAACATAGACATGATGTGCTTTACCAAAAAAGCTCAAATTTGGTCTCATCTGTTCACACGACATTCTCCCAGAAGGATTTTGGCTTGTTCAGGTGTGTTTTGGCAAACTCCAGTTGGGCTTTCTTATGTCTCTCTCTCAGCAACTTCTCTCTCTTTCTTATGTCTCCTCCTGGGTCTCCTTTCATTGAGGTGGTGACAGATGGTGCGAGTTGAAACTGTCGTACCTTGTGTCTGAAGGTCAGCTTGAATCTGTTTGGCAGTTGATCGAGGTGCTTTCTCCACCATTCGAACAATCCTTCGCTGCAATCTTCGATCAAGTTTTCTCTTGCCGCCACATCCAGGGAGGATGGCTACAGTGCCATGGGCCTTAAACTTCCTGATAACATTACGTACGGAGGAGACAGAAACATCAAGGTCTCTGGAGATGGTCTTGTTGCCTTGAGATTGTCCATGCTTGGCTACAGTCATGTGTTTGACTTCCTCAGACAATTCTCTCGTTTTCTTTCTTTTCTCCATGCTCATTGCAGTACACAAATTGACACAAAACAGCAGAATGACTCCTTTTCTCCTTTCAAACAGGTTGAATGAGTCTCCACAGCGATGTCTCACCACAGTCACCACAGCTGTTCAATTCCAAAGTAAAGGAGAATCACCTGCCTGAAATCTAATTATTTCTAACAACTTCTAAAAGGTGCCGATAATATTGTCTAGGCCATTTTAGGATTTATGTGTGGAGTAAGCGAAGATTTAGTGGTTTTTTTCAGATTTTTTTGTTTTGTTCCACTGCAAACTCAAGAAATACATTTGTGGATACCAAAATTATTTTTAATTTCAACAATTCTCTGGAAGAAATAGTGAATTATTTGAAAAAAGTGCAAGGGTGTCAATATTTTTAGCTACGACTGTACAAAAACACATTGTTTTGTTTTGTGATGCGATCTAAGATGGCCGATCAGTGGCCATTTTCGTTTTAAAAAACCCAATATTCAACACGTCCTCAACCATTTATCGGACATGCATTAAACCGATATTGTTCAAACTTGGCAAACAGATAACGAATGATGGCTTACATATCCATGTCATCTTTTTTCGATATCCGATCCAAGATGGCCGACTGGTGGCATTTTTGTTACTTAAATGTGTACCCCACCATTTATCGGACATGCATGGACCGATTTTGTTCAAACTTGGCACAAAGACAATACATTCGAGTATACATATGCAGAATATTTTGTTTTGTAATCTGACAAAAAAATTCTGTACAGAAAGTCTGTACAGAGCCTTTATCTCTGTACAGCAAAATTACTAAAATCACGGAGGCTATGACATTTTGTATTTTTCTCCTTGTTTTCCCAATTTTTCCCCTTCTGGCATCTGCAAGGAATCAATACATTTTGCAACCTTTCCCTGATCGATTGATGCACTCAATATGGCACAGCATCCTGTCATTTTAAAAAGAATGATGAGTTATCGTGTGCTCATTCGATGAGCTATCGCTAGATACAAAATGGTGCCCATGACCCACATCTATCTATAATTCCAGTAATCTCTGTCTGTACGTTTGTACGTTTGTACGTTTGTCTGTCTGTGACCGCTGTTTCTCGACAACCACGGGTCCGATATACTTTTAACTTGCCAGGTATATTGCTGGGGACCCGAGGATGTGCCTTTTCAAGGTTTCATATTAATCGGACAATTACTTACCGAGCTATGTCCAAAAAACGATTCAACCAATCAGAGAGCAGCGAACGATCGCGTGTGCCGGCGTTGCGAATGGACCAAACCATTCCATGTAAATAGAGGGGGGGGGTTCTGTGGTCGTTGCGAATGGACGAAACCATTTCATGTAAATAGAGGGGGGGGGGGATTGTCACTGTACTCGCAAGCCGTTCGCCGTTCGCTTTGGCGTTGCGAATGAACCAAACCATTTCATGTAAATAGAGGGGGGGGATATAATTTTAGATAGATATATAGTACGGGCATATATATAGTACGGGCATGCCCTAGTAATCAGAAATTCTGCGACACACCATGTGGCTACCCCTAGTATGTCGGGACTCCAAATAGCATTTGCCACAATCTGTTTGGTTTTAGCGTTCAGTCTCATTATGTTGACCAGCATTCTCTAACACAGTATCCTTCGTAAATTCACCATAGCACTTTGTAATTGTTTTCCTCAAAATTAAGTGAAGTGTTAAATGCCATCAATTTTATGATTTACGTAAGCCGAAGGATCTAAGTAACTTTGCAAGGGTCGACCTGATTGTGGGTAACCCTTTGCTACCTCATATAATAAGGAAGGCCTCAGTTGAACCCTTCCAATTCTCAGCTACTTCATACAGTAAGAAAGTCGCTAAGTTGATAAAGGTGTTCATCAAGCAATATTTCAGGTTTACTTTGAATGGGAAAACTAGGCAAGTACCAGGAATGCAATGTAATATAAGAATAGTTGTTTAATCGTTTGGCCGGTGACTGTGGCAATTTGCTTTGTATTTTGCTGCATCTGTCTAAAATAACAAATCATAGCTAGGAGAGAACATATTCAAGTCCTGCGGTGGTGAATTATTTAGCAGACCTCCAATGATTCATCTTGCCATCGATAAGTGGATGTGGAGATGTTATTTTATGCTTCCTAGAAATCATATTTACACAAAAAAAACATGAACCCAAAGACATTTTAGTCCATGGTAGGACAAAGATCTGCCTTTACACATGTTAGGGGGTGGTTGTTGTTGTTGTTGTTGTTATTGTTGTTGTATAGGCCCGGACAGTTCTCTTGAACAAGCCCGCGGCATGGAGCCAGCCGATCGATCTCGCAGGAGCGACCCAGAGATCCCCCACATCCAGGATGGTGTACAGAGAGAGAGAGAGAGAGAGAGAGAGAGAGAGAGAGAGAGAGAGAGAGAGATAGAGAGACAGAGATAGAGAGAGAAAGAGAAAGAGAAAGAGAGCGAAATAAATAAAGGGATAGAAAGAAAGAGATAGAGATAGAGAGGGAGAGAGAGAGAGAGAGACAGAGACAGAAAAAGGGACAGAGAGAAGAGGGAAAGGGCCGGACCAGTGCCGTATATTAACAGAGTCTGGCCAGCCTTTGACCTGCTCAACTACCGCCGTGATTGGTCGAGCCCACGTCACGTGGTTTCCAGGCGCCATTTTGCATACAACCTCAGCCGAGCAGCTTTCCCGCTGCACCCATTCCGTGCCATTGCTTCGTATCGTTGCATATTTCATTTGAGTAATATTTCAATAAAATCAACCAATATGGTGTGTTGTGCCGCTTGGGGGTGTTCTGTTAGACCAGGACAAGGTCGTATAATGCACAGATTTCCTCGAGACAAGGAACGAAGTGCTATTTGGGCGGTTAAAATACGCCGAGTTGGATGGAATCCATCACCTTACTCATATTTATGTTCGGTAAGTGAAATCGCTTAATATATATTGGTTTCAAATCAAAAGTGACATGACACGTGTGTATTAGGTCTCTGGTGAGCTTAACATTTATTTAGTCAACCACATATATATATATATATATATATATATATATATATATATATATATATATATATATATATATATATATATATATATATATATATATATATATATATACATATACCTTGTAACATTTTTCGTGTACATGTGCAGTATATATATATATATATATATATATATATATATATATATATATATATATATATATATATATATATATATATATATATATATATATATATCAGGGATTATGTATAATAACTGAAAATCAGGTATTATACAAAATCCCTTGTTATACATATACCCTGTAACATGCACTGTTTATATATGCTTATATATCAGGAAATACTTGTTTATGACGCAATATTTGTCACTGTTTGTGTCCGTTTCCTGAGTAAAGTGTTCTTTGAAAACGTAAAACGAAAGTATAACAACTTTGAAAACGAAAGTATAACAACATTTGTGAACCCAAGCTAATGAATAAAATAATAGACATTGTACTTTCGTAGCATTATGGGAATATTGTATGTTACGTTTCCAGATAATAGATGAAAACTAGTATACAAGCTCCATTTTATCAAATTACAATTTCATGCCAGGAGAAATAAAATTTATCAGTATGCTGTTTGCAGCTGACAATAAATCGTGTGCCGTGACAGGCAAACAATTCGTGTGAATAAATGACGCCGCTTGCAGATTTTATTATTCCAATAACAAACACCCCAACACGTCACTTTAACTTGAATTAGTTGTTCCTCATTAAATCTGCGACCAAACAGTAATAACATCGATTCCCTCGTCACAGAACTACAGGATTGCCACAGCTGACATACATCTCGCAGTGCCAGCGTGCGAAGTTAGGTATGCAACATGGCGCCAGTATTTCAGTTGGCCAGACTCTCAATATACACGGCACTGGGCCAGACCATGGGGACCGATCGGCACTCTGACCATGATCCCGCTGACCTGAGGAATCCGGGCAGCAGGGAAGAATGGGAAAGATTTGGCCGCCAACTTGCGTTGGTGGGGTACAACCACCACGAAGAGGCATCTCCGATAGTTGTTTAGGGGATGGTTGGTATATTCACTTCTCTTGCCAGGAATGTTGTACATGAATGAGTGGTCATGGGACTCAAAAACAGCATGCAGTGGAGGATTTTTAACCACAACCAAACAGCTTTATTTTAATTGTTCAATAGAAAGTGGAGAACTTGGAATATTCAAGGACAAGGTAAGCCCCATTGAAAGCACACAAAAAAATCCCAATGCTTTCCAGAGGTATAATGTCGACCACTAGGAATATGACATTAATAAAGATTTGACATGATAATGCCGAACAATTTTCAAGGGTTTCTATCGAAATCACAGAGAAGGATAGTGATTCGTGGGAGTTCTGCCATTAATGCATTAGAGCAAGGTAGGGATAACAATACACTGAGGGTAATGCGCATTGTTTTATTGCAAGCAAATTAGTTACATTAGCTAAAATAGCACAATAAATTAGCAGTGGCATAAATAATAGAAAACAAAATAACGTCGTGTTTTGTGTAAATGGAATTGCTGCTTGTATTTTAATTTAGATACCCTTGGCAATCTGACTACTGCGCTAAAAGGACAATCAGCTTACAGCGTTTGGCGGCCTGCCTTTCCTGACATCGCTGAGCAACATCTCTGGCTCCATCAGTTTGGCAGTGGATATAGATAGTCTGTTTCCTAGCTTGTTTCAGATAAACACAATCCTGCATTGCCATTTGGTCTGGGAAATCTCATCATACAACAAGGGAGTCAACCCGAAGGCAGCTGACCATGTGCCTGGGCAAATTATGGTGGATTTCAGGCACTTCTTACTATACGCACGCACCAAACCAGGTGTCTTTGAGATTTGGGGTTACATTCTCTTTGGCCATATCCCATAGTAACAACGGTTTTGTAAATTATGGTTACATACATAAGACAAGGGATCTGTAGGGGAGCTCAAACCTCCGTGCGGAAAACTATTGAGTGATCTTTTTTTTAAAGCGCTATCGGGTCGAATGCACTATCTTGTCACCAGCTGAAAGGTAACTGTCAGCCTGAGGCCAGCAATCCAGAGTCTTTTCATTAAAATGATTTCAAATATGACTCCTCTGGCAAAAGTTCACTTACAACGTTTTGATTTTACTTCCCGACGCGAAATAATCATTCTTCGGCTTTAACTCGATGGAACTGGTCAGCACAACCTGCAGGACAGGATTGCGGATTAAATCCAGGAGACTTGGTTTCATTGCAAAAAATCTCAGCTGGTGCGTGTAGGCCTTGCTGGGAGCTGATGATGGAAGCCATCCGCTCGGCATGAAGCCGCAAGCCTGGCCATCTAACAAAGCAACGCAAAATTGAATTTACCCACCTAGTGCTTCATCTGTACAAATTCATAAACGGTCTTGTGAATATGGCAATGTACTCCGGCAATGATGCCCGCCATCTAAATTCCATTCCTCTTGCGGGCTGACATGTGAATTGCAATCTGAGGCAAGAGCAAGTATTCAATCAGGGTACAATCTGCAGTAAAGACCAAGTTCCGCACTGCTGGTCAACTCTAACATGATGTGTGGTCCCTGCAGTGCACTGTGGTGAATTCAAAATGGTTCACTTAACAATTTATACCATTGGAGTGAATGACGAATATGTGAGAATTTTCACAAGGCAAAATGTTATCATCTATCTATAATTCCAGCAATCTCTGTGTGTCTGTGTGTCTGTGTGTCTGTGTGTCTGTGTGTCTGTGTGTCTGTGTGTCTGTGTGTCTGTGTGTCTGTGTGTCTGTGACCGCTGTTTCTCGACAACCACGGGTCCGATATACTTGAAACTTGCCAGGTATATTGCTGGGGACCCGAGGATGTGCCTTTTCAAGGTTTCATATTAATCGGACAATTACTTACCGAGCTATGTCCAAAAAACGCTTCAACCAATCAGAGAGCAGCGAGCTATCACGTGTGCCGAACGTGGCGATCAGACTCTGCCTCGGACGGCACATTTGACAGCATATTCATTTATTTCACGTTGGAAAACTATGTTGCCGTTAAACTATGTTTTAAAACGAATTCAAACTGCGATTAAATTAAAACGATTCATCCTAACTGCGATTTGCGAACTTCCGGACAGTGACGACTTATCTTCCGGCAGCCAATCACAGAACGCTCTGTTGCGTAGGCGTGGCCGATGTGAGACGAGCGGAGCTGAGCGCGTTACGAGCTGACCGCCATTACGGTACGTAATTCGATTTCTTATGCGCATTATTTCTCCCAATTCAGTCAGAGCGAAGGGCGGAAGCGAAGAGCGTTGTTTTTTTTGGTTACGGGCGTACGGGCGGGGTAGAGCGTACGGGTAGCGTTTTTTTTTTTTTTTGGCCACGGAACGGGCACCCACGTACGGGCAATGCCCTAGTCTATCTATAATTCCACTAATCTCTGTCTGTGTGTGTGTGTGTATGCGACCGCTGTTTCTCGACAACTACCGGTCCGATATACTTGAAACTTGCCAGGTATATTGCTGGGGACCCGAGGATGTGCCTTTTCAAGGTTTCATATTAATCGGACAAGTAGTTACCGAGCTATGTCCAAAAAACGATTCAACCAATCAGAGAGCAGCGAGCTATCACGTGTGCCGAACGTGCCGAACAGACTCTGCCTCGGACGGCACATTTGAGAGCGTATTCATTTATTTCACGTTGGCAAACTATGTTGGCGTTAAACTATGTTTTAAAACTAATTAAAACTACTTTGCGATTCATCGTAACTGCGATTCGTAACTGCCGTTCGCTTTGGCTTTGCGAATGGACCAAACCATTTCATGTAAATAGAGGGGGGGGATTGTCACCGTACTCGCAAGCCGTTCGCTTTGGACCAAACCATTTCATGTAAATAGAGGGGGGGGATATAATTTTAGATATAGATATAGTACGGGCATGCCCTAGTTTTATTAAATCAGAGCAGTGCATTGTTGGACAATTAAATTGATTCTTTATCAGTACCTTCCTCAAACTAGGTGAGTTTTCATGGCCTGCAGTCTCATCATGAGCTGTGTCAGACATGTCGTCAGATGTTTTAATTCACGAGAACTCCTTTGGAAGCAGGTGGGTTGTGGTCATCGGAGCTTTTCATTCTACTGCCCTTGGTGTGGAATACCCTGGGCAAAGTGACTTGCAGTGCTCGTCCTTTCCACATAATGAAAGTGTGTCAGCTTTTTGAGACATACACTTAGGGCTTAGGCAATTGTGTAAGGAAATAAAGATGTCAAAAAGCCGAAATCATGAACCAAATTCCATGCAATATAAGGAAAATATTAAAAAGCGTTGGCAAAGCCTGAGATCAACACCAATATTGTATTTGTATTTTTGACTTCATACCCATGTGAAAGCTTGTTTTTTAATTAATTTATGCATATGCAGCACCTGGCTGCTGGTTATCATAATTTCTGGAGATACAGATATGCTGCTGATGCAGCCCATAAATCACAGCAGGAACTTATAAATGGCAGCAGTATAATGATACACAACGGCCTCCTATGTGGAAAGCTACCTTAGGCTTTTCAGCATCCACCAGTGAATTCTAACAGATAGGACAACTGGCTTTTCTTCATCTGCAATGAATGGACTTATCATTGCAATCAATGCCCCAACTGCTAAGCACAAAGATAATATAGTTGGGCTGGGAATCAAATACAGGCAAGCTATCTGAAATGTGAGCATGCTACCTCCAAGCTAACTTGTCATGCTAAATTTATTTCCTGCCCATGGTATACTGAATCCTTTGGTGAGGCAGTTGTTCTCAAACAACTTGCCTTCTCTTCCTGGCAGGCTAATTACACTGAAGGCAATCTCAGATCATTCCAAAAAGCCCGCAACAACTTTGTGTCCACTCTAAGGGTAGCCAGAAAACAATATCCATCCAACCTTAAACATAGGGGCAATACCCCTGGTGCTCACCTGGTATGATAAACAGTATACTGCACTGACTAAAGGTATTTTAAACCAATTTCAATGGTTGCTTGAAGACAGGGCAGCTTGTAGAATGATACTAACATAATCATCAGACTTTAAACAAACAAACAAAAAAATACCTATTTTGGGGGTCAACCCCTCCTTCCTCCCCCAACCCCGTATACATCCTCAGACCCCAATTTTCTAATGCCTTGAACAAACATTGGTGCATTACGGGTGATGAAGGTTCTGGTAAAGTTTCATTAAAATTGCGTTTGTAGTTTCTGAGAAGAAAGCAAATACCTATTTGGGGCGGGGGCGGGGGTGGGGCAACCCCCCCCCCACCCCCCATAGATGCCCAAAGGGGCAGATTTTTTTTTATGCCGTGAACAAACTTTAGTCACAACACAATAAATATCATTTGCTCCAAATTTGGTCACATTCCCTTTAGCAGTTTCGGAGAAGAAGTTGCAACTGTTTACGGACGGACTGAAGGATTGACGGACGAAAGATGCACCATTGCATGAGCTCCCCTGAACTTCATTCCAGGTGAGCTAAAAATGAACTTTCAAACTTGTCTCCCACCTCTAAACCCTGATGAGGCCTTCTTAAGTCCATCTCTGGAATATACTTCACTTCCATCCCATCCCTCTCTTTGAATGGCATCACAGCCGACTCTGCTCTTGAAAAGGCTGAATGCCTCAATTCTGAGTTTGCTTCCAAATATTGTGTCCCCGACCCCTCACTCTCAGTACCCATCCTTCCCTGTCGTACCCAACTGCTCCTGGACTCTGTGTTTCTTGCACCTGAAACGACGAAGAAGGTTCTTTCAACCCTCGACACTGACTCTGCTACTGGATCGGATGGCATAAGCTCACATGTCATAAAATCCTGCTCTTCTGCTCTTTCACATCCTCTCTCTGCCCCTTTCACCCTATCACTTGCCCAAGGTCATTTTCTATCGACTTGGAAATCTGTCAACATCACTGCACTACATGAAAAGGTGCAAAAACGGATCCCCTTATCTGCAGACCTATCAGCTTACTTTAAATCATCAGCAAGGTCATGGAATCCATCATCGCGGTCAATATGAAATCCTTCCTTTTTTCCAACAGCCTCATCTTAGATCACCAACTCACATTCAGACCAGATCATTCCACCTTGGACATGCTGCTTCTACTCTCCCAACTATGGATGAAGAACCTCAGTGCCAGGCTTGAGATCAGGGCCATCTCTCTGGACATAGCTCCTGCTTTTGTTACAGTCTGCCATCCTGCCTTACTCTTCCAACTCTCTGCCGATGATACCCAATGCCAAAGCCTTGTGTTGGTTTAACAGTTAACGTGGCTGTCATAAGATCTTTGAGTCTCGAGTTTGAGCCCCTGTTTGTACATTGAAAAAAGTAAAGTTGGTTAACTCAGCCTGTCATCCTTCTGAAATCGGGAAAATGAATACCAGCTTGCTAGTACCAGGGGCACATAATCAGCAGCTCAGCCACACTTCCAGAAAGTGATGCAACCCGTAGCCACAAGCTGCATTTGAAAGAACAACATCCAAGGCCAACTCCACACATGTCATACTGACTTCCTCTAGTCTCATAGCCAATTTATTTATTTTATCTTGAATGCTCCAGTCACGGACTATATAGTCCTCATCGAGGCCAGGCCTTAACTAAAAGAGCTGCATTGATAGAAAAGTGAAGAAAGAGACAATAGTGTAAGAGTTTTTGAGGAAGTAAAAAATCTGCTTTTTCAAAAGGGGAAGGTCGGAAGTGTTTGGAAAGACATGAGAAGGTAAAGAGTTCCAGCGTTTGGCAGTGGAGGGGAAGAAACAAACAACATAACGGCCCACCCTTGATTTTTCATAGAGTTGAGATGCCAATGTGTGACTTTCTACATAATCATTTCATCTGCCCTCCATATTAAGGCTGGAGTGCCCCCAAGACAGTGTTTTGGGCCCAGTCCTATTCCTGATCTTCATAAATGATCTCTCTGACTTTCTGGAAAATCATATTTATCTATTTGCTGATGACTCCACCCTCTGCCATGACATTCCTCATCCTTCAGATAGGCAGGATGCATTCTCTTCCCTCTCTTCAGCTCCTTACAAAAAACACAAGCTGGTCAAACACTTGGAATATGTCTTCGAATCCAGACAAATCTCCCACTCGCACTACCTCTCTCCGAAAGGACCATCTGGTACCCTCACTCCCCCTCCATCTACTTTCTTAACAATCCTCTTGAGGAATTGAAGTCATTCAAACTACTGGGCCTCACTATCAGCCATAATCTTTCTTGGGCAAACCACATTTAAAAGTTGGCTAATAAAACCAACTGCCAACTGGGCACACTACGTCGTACAATGTCCATCCTTGGCACATCTGAACTCCAATCTACCTACAAGGCCTTCATCCACAGCTTGATGGAGTACTGCTCTCCCCTCTGGGCTGGCCTGATCCCATGCCTCACATCTTGCTCAGCTTGACGTTGTGGAAGCAAAGGCATTCAAGATTATTGGAATCTCTCACGATGAAGCTAATTGTATTGGTCTATAAATTTTCCAACACAGACAAGTAGGCGGTCTCTCTGTCTTCTAGTGCCTCCTGGATTTCTGCTCACCTCAACTCATTCATATCTCTTTTGTTCCCACTTGTAGTACCAACTTCGGCATTCTCTTCAATCTCATTCTTCCCTCCAGGTTCACCACTATCTCCGAGCGTCCAATCGTGGGAGTTTCCCACGAGGTATCCATCTTGCCTTATGAGGAGTTTCCTTCTGTATCCATCTTGCCTACTATATGCATCTTCTCCTGCCCTTTATTCCTCCCCACACCCATTGTTTGTCCAAATCCACCTTTATCTTGGCCTTCAACTCTTCTGCTGGTGTTTTTCACCTCTATATCAACTGTTTATTTTGTCCGGTTGTGTCCTGTTCCATTCAGTGGACTGATTCTAGCTCTTCCACGAGCCCCAATTATGTATATAAAAATAAAATCTACCTGACAAGAATGTCCGAGCGAACCAGTCAAGCAATACACTTTACAAGTGCTTCAGCACAACCCCAATCTGCCTGTCTAGTGCCTTACTTTATCAATCTACCATGCACTAGGGAGCCCGTTCACAATAACCAAACGCAAGTTCTCATATAAAAAGGTTTTTTTGCAATTAAATGGGGTGAGCTGGGGGTAAGGGTGGCAAGAAAGAGAAGCACAGCTTTGAAGCGCCATTAACTCGAAGCACATATAGGATACAGAGAGAATAGATGAGACAGACAGACAAGGGAAACCTGCTCCACACCTGATGGTGCATGTGGCATGATCATTGGCTGGTGTGGCCTGTAAGGCAATGATCGATGGCCTGTGCTTATTGGCAGGGCAATCGGGGAAAATTACACACCGCAGGCGGTCCATTGGCATTGGGCATGCCAGATGACCATATACAGTATGGTGATGTTTGTGTCGCCTCTTGTGTCCTCATGCGGAACCCATTTTTGTGGGTGTTTTTTTTTTTCAGACATATGGTATGGCAGAGAAAATGAGTTTGTGTAGCAGAGGACGCTTGGTGCTAAAAAGGCATGCGGCAATGGTCATTATGGGACTTTATGGGATATGCAGTGCCTTCAGAAAGTATTCACACCCATTGACTTTTTCACATTTTCTTGTGCTACTGCCTGAATTTAGAATGGATTAAATTTAATTTTTTGGCACCGATCTACAAGAAATACCGTAAAATGACACAGTGAAAGCATGATTTTAGAATATTTTACTTGTTTATTGAAAATTAAGTACAGAAATATCTAATTGTAATACTGTAAGTATTCAGCCCCTGAATCCATAGAAGCACTTTTGCCAGCGATTACAGCTTTGAGTCTTCTTGGGTATGTCTGCATTAGCTTTGCACATCTGGATTTGGGAAGCTTCTCACATTCTTCCTTGCACATTTGCTCAAGCTCTGTCAAGTTGGATGGGGAGCGTCAGTGAACAGCAACCTTCAAGTCTTTCCACAGATTCTCAATGAGATTCAAGTCTGGGCTTTGGCGGGGCCACTCAAGGACTTTCACGTTCTTGTTTTGAAGCCATTCCGGTGTTGCTTTGGCTGTATGCTTGGGGTCATTTTCCTGTTGAAATGTAAATCTTCGCCACAGTCTAAGGTCTTCTGCACTCTGAAGCAGGTTATCCTCAAGGATTTGCCTGTATTTGGCAGCATTCATTGTTTCCTCTATCATTGCAAGTTTTTCAGTCCCTGCCACTGAAAAGCATCTCCATAGCATGATGCGGCCACCACCATGCTTCACAGTAGGGATACTGTTAGATGGGTGATGAAGTGTGCTCGGTTCCCACCAGACACAGCACATTGCATTCAGGCGAAGTCATTCAGGACATTGACCCCAAGCATACAGCCAATACATTTTTTGTGAGTTTTGTGTCAATATCTTTTTGTGAATTTTGGCAGGTCGACCGAGTAAAATTGCCTCCTTTTGTGAAAGTCGCTGTGTATCTTTCGCTTCCACTTGGAAATGCTGGCGGAGTTGATCCCAGATTCATCTCATCCCTTCTTGCGGACGGACGCTATACGAGAATATATTATTTGTTCAATTTTATTTATACAGCCTTAGAGTCGAGTTGGAAATCGAACGAGCACTGGACCTCAAAGACGAGTATGCTTCCTCTGAGCCTTCTTGTCAGTGCTGCCATTTTAATGAAAATTTTTTTTCCATTGGCATGCTATAAGACAATTCAAATCTATAAACTTTGAATTCCAATGATAGTTGGTACAGTCTTATTACACCACTGCATTGAAAAGAAAAAAAGTCATTTTGTTGTCAGTTCAGACAGCCTCTCATAAACTGGCACAATTTACCCACATCAAGAATAGACAAGAGAGAGATTGAAACTCACCTGGGAATGAAAGAAACTGTGGAAGTTTTCGAAATACAAATCTGGTGTTTGTGCCCTATGCGCTGCCAAAGCAATATACCACGCTTGGTTGGTTTGGCAAACAAACATCTATTCTTCTGAGCTGTATGCGTAGCAGGTCTGGGACTTTGACCACAGGCTCTTGGGTTCATAAGCAGATGCTCTACAAACCACATTAACCTTGTCACCCAATATAATTATCCGCCTGTAGAGATGACTCAGAAATGCGTGCTTTATTTTCAGGAATGCTGCCATGAGCAACTCTCTGGGGACTTTGTCACAGACCTCTTCATATAATTTAGTGTGGAAGCAAAAGGCAACGGAATCTTCTTCTTCTTCATTCTATCATAAGGAAGCAAAACGTCTGAGCTAATAGTATAATATCAGCTGTTTTTAGAAATCAATTTTACATGGTTTCCTAAAAAGGGTCATTTTATTTATTGTCTCTGCCACCGAAGGTGGATAAAGGTTAGGTTTTCACCCCTGTCTGTCTGTTTGTCTGTCTGTTTGTGTTTTTGTCTGTCTGTCTGTTTGTCTGTCTGTTTGTGAACAGGATATCTAAAAAAAAAAAAAAGGATTCAGACGACATTTGGTGGAGAGGTTGGTTATGGATACAAGGACGAAATGATTAGATTCTGGTGAACATCCAGATCTGGAATCGAGAATGTTTTAAATGATTCTTCACCATTGAGAGATATGACTAAAAACGATATATAGCACGATATTTCAAAAGGTTGTGGACGGATTCGGATGAAACTTGGTGGGCAGGTTGTGTGTGTGATAAGGACAAATATATTCCATTTCAGTGAAGATCTGAATACGGATCAGGATACAATAATTAATTAATTTTTAAGTGATTCTTCACGATTGAGTGATAGGACCAAAAACGATGTATATAGCATGATATTTCAAAAGGTTGTTGACGACCCATGACCAAAATCGATGGATGGGTTGATAAGGTGACAAGAACAAGCCCATTGATGTTGGTTCAGGTCCGAATCCAGATCGGGCCTATCAGTGGGATACACAGCGTAAACTGTTCAGCCTGGCGGAGGGATGTTCTCATATACCGAGTGCCCTTCTAGTTTGGTGTGCAAAAGGAGAGTGAGTGCAAGGGGGGATCGGTGGGTTGTGTAAAATGAAAATAAAATCAAGATCGGGAGGAGATGAAACGATGCAGGAGAGAGAAATGAGACTCTTCATTTCGTATTGTTTGGTGGTGAGACCAGTAGACACAAAGCTGTGGGGTAGCATCATTGGCAGAGGGTGTGTCTGTGCTGCTCATGCGATGCCCTCTGTAGGTTAGGGCAGTGTGCCAGCAAGATCTCGCCGACTCTTATATCGACAGGCAGAACACCCAGTATAACATCCATCCGAGGAACACATTGATAAATCAGCCTGGCTGGGAAACATCGGGATGATGGTCAAATTTCAAACCCAGGATAGACAGCCGAGAGGCGAATGTGCGTACATATAGGATATCCTGCCAGACCAGAAAGGGGGGTCGGATGTTGTGAAATGAGTGGTGAGAGAAAGGAAAGAATGTTCAGAGGAGAATAGAGTGAGGGGGAAAAAGGGAAGGGACATGTATAGAGCATACAAGGAGAAGGTAGATGGTCAAAATTTCCACCGTAAGAAATGGATGACCCCAAATGCAATCTCTAAGAGTATGCCTTATATTGTGAAGGTTAGTTACAGGTAACCCCCTAAAAATGTAAACATCATGTGCTGATTTACTTTTTGTAAAGAGTAGAAAGAAAAACATAAACAAAATATACTGATTTGCTGCTGTGGGAGTGATTCCAGTACAGGTGAGATCTGTTTGTAGTTCACACCTCTGGGTCCCCAAATCTTTAGGATGTCACAAAGGTGTTTTTGGATGACCATCTCATCAGATGAAATCCACTTCTCCGTAAGAGTTGCCATTTGAGATGGATTGAATTACACACTTAGACATCTGCTGAGATTTCATGCAAAATTCTCGAAACTCTACTAATGTTTTAGGGCTAAACATATTTTAAGTGTAAATAGTATTCCAAAGTGATCAATAATGATTGATTGACTCAAGTATTATTTTGCTCTTTTTCTCAGAAAATCTAGTCTCATGGAAGAGCAATGTGCCGAAGGGTATGAACTGACAGTAGGGCACTGCGGTCACTCTTAGAAACAATTACCAAGATAATGAGCAAACAGGAAAAGAGGAGAAAGAGGGAGAAAATTGCAACCTGCAAGAAAGAGGATTGTGTTCGGAGGGGTCAATAGGGTCATGAGAATTGTGGGTAAGGATGGGTATGACAGGAGATTGGTGTAATCCTTTTGAACCTGCTGGAAGGTGCACCGCCTGCTTAAAGCCCTGGAGGGAAGAGTAGGATATCCCAGCCGCTGGAAAACAGTTCTACATATGGGAGAAAGGGTTGAGGTGTAAACAAAAGGGGAAACACGCAAATATACCACAGAGAAAGAAGGTGGAACAAAAGAGGAGGTGTGCAGTCAACCTGGAGTTTAGAATTTTCACTAGCAATGGGTTACTGAAGAATGTGCTGCTGAGGATGGTCGGAATGCTGAGAGAGCGGAGGAAACTTAACCAGAGGAGAGACGGTGAAAAAAACAGGGACCACCAACCTGCCTGTGATGTGAGCCCAGGTCTAAAATCCCATAGAAAACCGATAGGACAAATCCCATGAAAATCCCATAGGAAATTGGAACAGTCGGATCTACTGGTTTCAATAAGGAAAGTGACTGGACCAGTAGAAAATTCCAATAAAAAACTAGTATGTCAATGGGGGACCGGTACGAGACCAATAGAATACCGTATCTTATCTAAGTCCTCTGGTAAACCATACCAGTCCTCTGCCATCTGAGCTATATCTAGTTCTTGGAGGGCAAACAACTTGCATTCACATGTACAACAAAGACTCAACAGGGATATCCTGTTAAAAAGAACATGGCTATAACTCAATTCAATATGGAACTGTGTGTTTTGCATTTGTTTATAACAGAATAGAATTAAAGGATTTTGGTTGGTCTATGGGTTTCAGACCAGTTGCTTCCAATGGTTTATATTGGTTTGAACCGGATCTAGTTGGGTTTCTAATGGAAACTCTACTGGTTCCTGTAGAAACCAATGGAAGCCGTGATTTCCAATAGGGACCCATAGAAATATCCTACTCATCTCTATTGGTTTCCATGGGATTTTCGACGTGGGACAGCAGCAAACTTTGTGCTTTGGCCTCATCTTGGGTGACACCAATAATGTTGAGAGCTTTAGATTGCACAGAATTCATGACAGACACGTGAGGCTGGGGCCCAAGCCCATAAGGGAGAGCACTACTCCATTGGACTAAACAAAAAGGCCTGAGTGGCATCGATTTTCCAAAGAACGACTAGGAATGATGAAGGATGCCATCTGAGGTTGGCTTCAGAGACCACATTTTCGCAATGAATGAACTAGGAGAGGAAATATCTGATAATTATCATCCAAGCTTATTAGATTGAACCTCTTTCAGGGGCTCTTGTCATGGATATAGAGGTGAGTTTGTTTGACAATCCTTCCAAAGTGACACAATGTGTGAGATTTTCTAGGATTGAAGTACATCCTTCATTCAACTTCCCTGTAAAGGAACTCATATTATTAAAATATATCATGCAGTATAGTACATGTCCAGCCTGGTGTTGACTTAGCGGTTAGTGCGCCGGCTTGGGATCCAAGTATGTATCTTGGGTTTGAATACCGGTTGATCGCTGAATTAACACCAGGGGGGTTGACTCAGCCTGCCATCCTTCCAAGTTCGGCAAATTGAGTACCGAATCACTGTTCATTTAAAATTCAAATTTCAAAGTTCAAATTGAGTACCAGTTCACTGTTCGCAAGAGGCGACTAACAGGGTTGGTGGCTGGAAGGGCATCCGGCCGTAAAGCATTGCTTCAAAAAGGGGACCACTGTGCCCGAAAAAGGCAAACCCCTGCTCTGCGGGGGGAAATTGCCCCTACAAGTGGTTCCTTTTTTTTTTTTTCATAGTACTTCTCCACATGGAGAGATGGCATTTGACGAAATGGCAGCCCCATCAAATGTGCACAAAATGATACACTGAAAAACGACTACATAGTGAAATCAAAAGCCTTTGAAATCTGTACCATTTATTCTAAAAGCATTTTCATAATGACCAAGACGTATAATGATGCCAGAATATATCGCTAAAGTACTAAATTGGGAGATCGCTAAACCGCCAAATTTTTCCTCTTCCATCTCTCGTTCTTCAGCCAGACCAGATCAGATCAACAGTTATCTCTGCCACCAAAGGTGGACGTAGGTTGTTTTCACTCCTGGTTGTCCGACTGTCTGTGAGCAGGATATCTAAGAAAGTTATGGATGTGTAACATAAGCAGGACTGCAACGTTAGGCCATCCGGTCTGCACCGGAAATCTGTTTATTTTTTTTTGAGTCCCTGGGGACAACCAACAACAACAACCAACAACAATAACAACAATGCAGTTGCTTCTGAATTGCAGGCACTTCAAACATACATTACAGAATGGATTGAGACGAAATTTGGTGGACAAGTAGGGTTAGTGACAATGACGAATTGATGAGATATGGATGGAGATCTGAATCTGGATACTATATTTTTTATTTTTCATTTTTGTATTTAAAAAGTTAAAAAAATTAATATAA
>NW_027617377.1:50000-122890 GCF_964187855.1 Myxine glutinosa
CTTTGTTTTTGATTCAGAATTTAACATATCCTATTAAATCAGAAAATAAAAAGAAATGGCCTTGACAAAATTATTGACACAATCTTACTATAATTCACCAAATGTCCATCCGTCTGTCTGTCTGTCTGTCTGTTCGAAGATACTGTAAAAACTGCTGAACCGAACTCAACGATATTTTGGGTGGATAATCCTGGGATCTCCAGGAGTAAAATGGGCTATTTAGTTTTCCCAATTTCAGCTTTAGTCTCCAGCATTCTCAGGTTTGGACTCCCGCATAACATTCGCGTTCGCATAACGTTCATTGTTCTCATTGTGACGATGTTGTTTTCCCGGGTGCCACACAAAAAGCTGCACCGATCGCTGCACAGCTGCACCGATTGAACTCGGTGACCTCGGACAAAGACCTCTTATAAGGACACGGTTGAATCCCTGCTTGAGAGAATTCTAACCCATTTCAACTGAAGGAAACATGTATCGGGAGTAGCGCGTGCAGACATACGACAGAGCGATTGTGATACGCATACGACAGAGCGATTGGGAACACGATTAGTTTAATCTCTACACGAGAGAATTCCACATAGCTATTTGGGCGGTGAATACGCCAACAGATCGCTGTCTCCATCGATCTTGCCAAAAACGTAACACCTATCGGCTCAAAATCCTTTTAACTGTTGATTTGGAAGTTTTTACAATGAGGGAAACACGTATCGGGAGTACATACGACATCAGGGGAACTGCACGCATCTTCAGTATCAAGCTTAAATCTGTCATGGCGGATCTGAAGAGCGGAATGCTTGGAGAAGTGGTGGGCTACTTCGGCATGAAGGAGGATCAGAAACGTGGACTCCCACACTGCCACATCCTGCTGATACTTGCTCCCGCATGACGTTATTTTCCCCGGTGCCGCACAAACGGCTGCACCGATCGAGATTTAACGCATGTTTATATAAATCGTTTAAAAGAAAAAAAAAAGCCTTCAATTTCTGATATTTAGCCTTTTCATTTGGGCCTCCCAATTGAAGCCCCGCCCATAGGGCGGTGCCGTTGCTAGTAGACTTAATACTCAGTTCCAGAGGCAGCACAGCAACCCCAAAACATCACTGAACCTCCTCCATGTTTGACTGTAGGGAAGGTGTTCTTTTCTTTGAACGCTTCATTTTGTTTTTTGTACACATAGAAATGATGTCCTTGACCAAAACGCTCTAATTTGGTGTCATCTGTCTCCAGGACATTCTCACAGAAGGATTTTGGTTTGTTCAGGTGTGTTTTTGCAAACTCCAGTCGGGCTTTCTCAGCAATGGGGTCCTCCTGGGTTTCCTGCCATAGAATCCCCTTTCATTGAGTTAGTGGTGGATGGTGCGAGTTGAAACTGTCGTACCTTGTGTCTGACGTTCAGCTTGAATCTGTTTGGTAGTTGATCGAGGTACTCTCTCCACCATTCGAACAATCCTTCGCTGCAATCTTCGATCAAGTTTTCTCTTGCGCCCATGTCCAGGAAGATTGCCTGCAGTCCCATGGACCTTAAACCTCCTGATAACATTGCATACGGTGGACACAGGAACATCAAGGTCTCTGGAGATGGACATGTTGCCTTGACATTGTCCATGCTTGGCCACAATCTTGTGTCTGACCTCCTCATACAATTTTCTGGTTTTCTTTCTTTTCTCCCAGCTAATTTCGGTACACACAGTGACACAAAACAGCAGAATGACTCCTTTTTTCTCAACTCACACTGGTTGAATGAGTGATTTTTATATCGCAGGCACCTGCAGCTCACCACAGGTGAGTTCAATTCTAAAGTAAAGGTGAATCACCTGCTTGAAATCTAATTATTTCTGAGAACTTCTAAAAGGTGCCAATAATATTGTCCGGGCCATTTTAGGATTTATTTGTGGAATAAGCTAAGATTTAGTTATTTATTAAGGTTTTTTTTTTTTTTGTTTTGTTCCACTGCAAACAAAGAAATACATATGTGGATACAAAATATTTTTTTATTTCAACAATTTTCTGGAGAAGAAATGGTGAATTATTTGAAAAAAGTGCAAGGGTGCCAATATTTGTGGCCCCGACTGTATATACGTATACCGAAAAAGGAACAAATATAGCCCCAATGATTGCAATATATATACGTATATATAAATATTAGGGTGGTCCAAAAATTAGAAGGTTGGATTTTCATTTCTCCACAAGCCTGCCCCTATTCCTATTGAAGAAAGTAGTTTTTGGTGAAAATTTGAGCTTGATTGGACAATATTTAGAGGTTGCACAAAATGTTGACAAATTTTAATGAATAATAAGATAAAGAATTTTTAGCAACATACATTAATTCATAGATAATTATCTATTTTTAATTACTCAAATTATTTGTTACTAGCCGAAACCCGTGGAACATCCACAGAAGGGAGGATGTGGTGTATGGATAGAGTGTACCATTATGGATGGCATAGGGGATTTGCTTGTCCGAGTAAGAGTTAGGAAGAAAGATCAATTTTCACTTGTGCAAAAATGCTACTCACAATTACATCGCCTGTGCGTCGGCCTGTGATTGAGCCAGAGAGTTGGCCTGTGAGTCAACTTCCTTTCCAATGTCTGCAAGAGTTGAAATACTGATTGTGAATGTGTAAAATTATATGAAAGAAGAACATGCATATCAATAGACGATGCCATCGAAAAGGAGAGCAGCTGTCCATAGAAAAGGATGTCTGACTTATCAATTTGACATTATTGCACAGGAAATGACAAACAAAGAAACAGTTCATTTCCATCGGGTAATATTACGATGAGAGATCAGCCGATACCTTTATTATGTCCATCAGCATCCATGGCACTTAGAAAAAAAAAAAAACCGTGGCATCAGCCAGCCGCAGCCAACTATAACGTACCGTCTCGAAGTCAATGCCATCCTTTTATCTCTTCGTATACAACTCACTGATCGCAACGTCACTCCATTTAACTTTATTAAAATGACGATAAAGACGTGAAACCCGTGGAACATCCACGGAAGGGATATCGTTCGTCTGTTTTCAGCTCGTTATCTTCAAGCTTCCTTACGTCTCGCCACCTGCTACACCTCTCTGAGTTACGAGGATTTATGCAACGCACCCCGAGTATCGCAACGTCACTCCATTTAACTTTATTAAAATGACGATAAAGACGTTTCCTTATATATCCTAATTTCAAATGTTCAAGGGAATAAAAAAGCTTCCTTACGTCTCGCCATCTGCTACACCTCTCTGAGTTACGAGGATTTATGCAACGCACCCCGAGTATCGCAACATCACTCCATTTAACTTTATTAAAATGACGATAAAGACGTTTCCTTATATATCCTAATTTAAAATGTTCAAGGGAATAAAAAGACCATTTGGTTCACACCACCCATCACACCACTCGACTGTCGAATCAGCGGACGGCTCGCATCGCCTTCGGCCAGCAGACGCCAATACGATGGTGTCGTAAGATGGCGTCGTATCGGCCGATAATCGGATGCCTTTGGGTCCCAAAGTCGGCGAATTCAGATTTTTCGAGTATGGCTGTACGTGATAAACAAAGAGCGCGGTTCGTAGATGGAAAATGCATTAGTGCCGTGGGCATCGGGTCACTGGGTGCGGCGTAAAAGGGATAACAAAGTCGAGTCCTTACGGTATTATTATATAGATTGTTGGCTTGCACTTGTCTTCAATGGTATGACCAAGAGATTGTGCAAAAGCACTGGCCACAAACATAGCATGCCGATCTGAGAGATTTACTCTTTCCAGAGTTGCCACTATTGCTGGAGTGATCACCGTGATGGGAGCCTTTTTCGCCTGTTTGGCAGAAGATGGACTTTGGAGTTTGAATTCATTGTCCCCTGAATCGGAGCTTTGAATCTCAGACTCATCATCATCATCAACCACAGCCAATGTTGATGGAACAGATTGCATTGCTGTTAGAGTCTCAGCAGCATGTTTCTTCTTTCTTTTATCTTCATTCTCAAGCCTGATACGCTTTCTGTTCTCCTTCACTGCCAGAGTGTTGTCCACAGATCCCATACGTGAACTTGAGGGATCCTCACGCTGCATGATAAGGAATCTTCATTCGTTATTTTCTCAAGCGCATCATTTGGTGAGATATCAAAGAGGGATTGAAGATCATCTTTGAACTTCTGCTCCTTCACTCTATAGTTTTTGATTGTCTTGGTTCTATTTTTCTTTACCAGTTTGTAGGCATCATACAAATTCAAAAGTTGGCGCTCACAGGAATCTACTCTCTGCACTGGAATTCGTGCTTTCTCCCAGTATGCACACACAGCTTGTACACTAAGTTTGGCACTTTCACGAACTGTATGGTGTTCTTGTATGTGATGGGACACCATTTTCTGCAATGTGTGTCCTTTGGTTGGTAGTCCCCCACATATCATTTCCTTTTCAGACTTGCCCAGCACCCAAACTGTGGAAGAGCTGCGAGTTTCTGTCATCTGAAAAAAATAGGATAAATTTAAAATGTTATTTTCTGAGCAACCTCTAAAGGGGCTGTCACACCTTGACGATTTAGCCAGCGTATGCCGACGTATCAAAATGTATCTAAAACGCTGGCACACGTCGAATACGTTATGGGTAAGTTTCCTATACGTTAAGAGCATGCTGAAGCACGCTGGCATACGTCGTAGTACGCCGAGCTCGTCGACAAATTTTGTGCATGCACAAAATTTCTCGACGTATCCAGCGTATGACTCACACGTTCCGCATACGCTGGCCATAAGTTGTAGGCACGTTAGGCGATCGTTGACACACGTCAACACACGTTACTTGTAAGTCGAAATACGTCGAGATAATGTCTAGCGTACCCGAAACTTATTTCTAACCTATGAGTAATGTGCTTTGAACCTATGTGTAACGTATCTCCAACGCATATTGACGTATGTAGACGTATTTGACGTCTTCCGGACGACCACAGAACTTACTGAACGTTACAGCTACCGTATAATGGTGTATTGGCAGCGTTTAGGGGAATTGGTATAAATGGGGTTCACAGGAGGAACCCGTCAGTGTTCCATACTCCATGGTGAGCAGATGTCCATGTCATCCGAGAGATGGAGGATCCGGCAAGGCCATGCAGCATCACCCCTCCATTGTCAAGCTCATTGTCAAAGCATGCTTGATCCTGCACAACCTCATGAGGACCAGGTAATTCATGCTTACATAGCATATATTATACAGTATACAATGCAATTTAACTTTTAGCCTATGCTTATAAACATTATATGATTTACCTTAAATGTTATATGTATCATTATATTACTTTTTATTTTACAGCGCATTAGAATATATGTTTTTATTATAGGTGCGCTTTATAAGTAAATAAAATCAAATTCCAATTCCAGGTACCCAGGACTACAGAACCAGCAGCTTGACCGGGCAGAGAATGAGAACCGCGACCTTGTTCCAGGAGCATGGCGAGAGGGACAACACTTGAAGGATACACAGACAGCTACTGGCCCCAACACTGCCTCCAAGGACGGAAAGAAACAGAGGAATCTCCTCAAGCACTGGGTTAACTCCCCAGCTGGCGCAGATCCGTGGCAAGATAGGATGATTTAGATATGTGTATTACTGCATTGTTCAGGCAATAAAGACAGTAAGATTCCTCTTGAAATGAACATCGTATAAAAAGCTTTTTTTCAATTATGCACTTTGCAATACACATGTACAATTCAACAAATAAAAAATGGTCTTGTTACTTTGTAATACGTTTGTATTGACTGTACATTATATTATTATACCTTTTTCAAAGTGTATGAATAAACATATATATTTAGATGGACACAAAGGGAGTCAGTGATTCGAATTAGAAGATTCGAAGTTTTCTTCGGCATGACGGTGATGTTGACACTTCGATGTCTAGTGCGGTTACGATTTGAATCGTCGAGCGGCAGCCTTTTAATAGGCTACGCCACGTGATCGTCGGCGATACGCTGCCGCGCGCTATGCCATAAGAGTTAGACATAAGTTAGATAGTTAGACTAAGTTGTGAACGCTGACAACACGCTAAGCATTCGTTGGTATAAGTTATCTATAAGTTATCGAAACGTTCTGTGTACGTTACTAATACGTTATGCATACGTCCAACTCGTTATGAATACGCTAATATACGCCCAAAACTGAAAAAAAACATCGATAGTTCGACGTGTGCCAGCGTTTTAGATAAATTTTGATACGTCGGCATACGCTGGCTAAATCGACAAGGTGTGACAGCCCCTTAAATAAATTCCAATTGATCTCATATTTGGTTCATATGATCTTTATAAACATATGAACAAGAGCAGCCTTGTGGAGCATGGATTTTTAATAGTATTAAATATTACATATATCTGTGGCCCACCCTAATATATATATATATATATATATATATATATATATATATATATATATATATATATATATATATATATATATATTAGGGTGGTCCTCAAATGCACACCAAAAAATAAAATTGGACTTTTTTCAGGTGCTTGTTGCTAAAATTGTTCCTTTTTGTGAAAAACTGAAATGTGCCAAAGATGGTTTCTATACGACTTTATTTACTACTGTCACACATGGGTTGAAAATTACAATGTTTCAGTATCGACACACAAAATTGTTTTTAATAAACTAACACTCAGATGTAATCCCAAATCAGTAAGAATGTATGACAATCATCATAAACACACAGAGTAAGAGTCCCCCAGACCATTGATTCCTCATTAATAAGTTCTGTGGTAAATTATTTCCTCCTTATCTTCTTTGAGTCAGGGAACTGATGGCGATGCCACTCAACAACTTGCAACAGGTACTGGCGCTGCTGTTCATCCTTTGTCAAGACTTGATTGTAGTCCTGTATTAATGCTACACCACGTTCTGCAAAGTCGTTGACAGTGGCAATACCGCGCAAGACTTGCTGTGATGACTGAAATGATGGGTCATCGGCCCACTCACCAGGGTCCTTTTCTAGGAAGTCTGTATTGACTTTGAATGCAGTAAAAATTCGCAATGAGGCAGAAGTAACAAAATCTGCAACAGTCTTGGCAGCGATGGCTTATTTTGCTGTAAGATCCACATGTACCCGTGGTTGAGGATTCTCTTGGCATTCTTCTTTAAGAGCAGCCACTATCATTCGCTTGACATCAAGCTCAACACTATCGTCAAACAGAGCCAGTCCTGCCAGTTCTTCGCTGAGGTACCACAAGTGATTGGAAAGCTTTTTGCTGGTGGCTTCGGCAATCACTGAATCAGGATAGAAAATGAGTGCTTTTAAGAGAGCTAGGTCTCCAGCGGGAGCACCAATGGCAGATGGAGCGCTGAACCAGGCTTTGGTATACACTGCTCCAACAAATGCTGTAAAACGCTTTATGCCAGTGAGTTCCTTTGGGGTCAGTCGAAACTGATCACGGAACAAGTAGATCTTGATTCCATAAATCACACGGGCCATCCATCTTGCCCGATGCATGGCTCATGGCTGCATGAACCTGAATCCTCTCGGAGGACACTCACCAAACAGAATAATAGTCAACTCAAGAAGTTCACGGTAGTCATCTCGTAGTTGGCCCGATTCCAGTTTCTGGATGCAGAATGAAACGACATCTTCTTTGCAACTTAAAAATACACCTGAAACTACAGAGTCCAGGTCATCAGGCATCATTGGCTTAAACTTGCTTTGGTCAATGGAATTCCACTTTGACTGGAAATGCTTGAAGACGGCTATCTCAGGTCCTTTTGAGGGACCAGGAAATGGTTTGAATGCTGCCATTGCTGCCTCTACCACTAGTTCCAGAATGTGATGCCGGCATGCAAAATGTAATAGTGGTCATCCAAGCTTTTGCTGCAAAATAGTGCATGCACCAAGTGCTGAACCAGTGTTGCTGGCTGTCGTCTCAAAGCTCATACCTGCCACCATGTCTTGCAAATGCCATTCTTCGGGGCATTGCATAACAGCAGCAGCTGTTGCTAGTTCAGTTCCTGCTGGAAGCTTTGGCACACCCAGAAGCTTTCCAGTTCCTTGTGGGTCACTGACAATGACAGGAAGGCGATCAACTTTTTTAGTCCCATCGTCTGGAAGGAGCTTGCCATCCCAATGAACCACCAGACTTGTGTTTGGAGCATAGGATGCCTGGATGTCACCTGCAATTGTCTTCTGTTGGATCCGCCTGGATTTCCTGATCGATGTGCGGTTGATGGCCAACTCTGAAGGGTCGTGTCCCAGAGCAGAGGCTGCTGCTGACAAGATGTGAACAGCTGATCGATCGCTAACCTTGGTGCGGTCGAGAGCTGCTGATAGGTCCGGTGTAACAATGCTACTTGCACGCTTTCGGCTCTGCCTCTTTGAAGCAGATAGAACAGCAGAGTCGTCATGATCACTGGCTTCAGCACTGCTGTCTGTTGATGATGCTAGCTCAAGAGTCTCCTCTCAGGCTGCTTGCTTCTCTTTTTCATGCTGCTCTCTTTCAGTCAACACCTTGTCGCGTTGATGTGTCCGCTCCTCTTTTCCTGCTAGCACCTTGTCAACACCAACCATAAAGCCCCGTCGACCTGGCTCCTGTTGTGCCTTAAGGAATTCACGGTCCTCTGGTATTTTGATCAGATCAAGGACATCAACATGAGCAATGTCAAATAAGTCATGTAGACCGGTCTGAAACTGCTCTTCTTTCTTTATCTGAGGGACAGATCGCCGGCTCTTTCCTTTCAGGATGGATCTGTATTGTTCTACTTTTCTCTCTAGTTTTGCAATGATATTCCGCTCATCTGCAGTGGGGATCCGTGCTTTCTCCCAGATGCATAATGTCTCACGAACAACAGTTGTTGCGGCACTGCTTATGTCCAATTTCTCCGCATGATGTAGCTTAAAGTATCGCTGCAGAATCTCTTGCCAAGATGGGAGCCGAGTTTCTGGTAGTTTTTCAATATGGCAGCCTATCAGCCACACATGGTTCTTTTTTCTGGTTGCTCTTCTTGAAGTACTTGCACTCGCCATCATAACTGAAACAAACCGAAATAATTTCTGTATAGTGCTGATTAGCAGGGGCCATGTGACAGTGGTAAAAGTTTTCAAAATGAAATGAAATTTTACCCAATTTGTTCTCTCTACAGGTGTAATAAAAAAATGGAAAAGCACTTTAGAAAAGTTAATGTTTACATTTGAGGACCACCCTAATATATATATATATATATACATATATACATATATATATATATACATATATATATATATATACATATATTCATTCCTTTTTCGCTTTCATGACTACCAAATGGGCATCTGTGGCACCTTGTGTTCACACCTATTTTTGGAAAAAATTTACAAGGTGGATTAGGGATACCTTTTCTGATTTACTCTTTTCGTGCTTGCATTACCAACTGGATTTTGTGTTTGTTGAACTTTTCATGAACTCAGCCAATCCTACGGTTGTCATTCTGTTGTCCACTTGGTTGAGTTCCATGAGGCCGCTACACCCTTCCTGCCTTGGCAGGTACATTTTCAGCAGGCATTGATTTTTGTAAAACAATTTGTGGATGGTGAGGAGTTTCCTTGTTTGAATATTTAGCTTGTTAATTTCCAATTTGGCGTCAGGAAGGGAATCCGGCCATAAAAACATTGCCTCAAAAAGAGAACCATGATAATTACAACTACATATGGGCAGGGTACAGCCCGAAGTGGAGATCGGTTTCTGAGGTTTGGGACATGGAATGTAGGGACAATGACAGGGAGATCAGGAGAAGTGGTGGAAGTATTGGTCAGAAGAAGAGTGGACATATGTTGTGTGCAAGAGATGAGATGGAAGGGAAGTGGTGTGAGAATGGTGAAGGGTAGGCAGGGACAGAAATACAAGTTTATGTGGCAAGGGTGCCCGGAGGGCGTGAATGGTGTTGGTGTCCTGTTTTCTGAGGAGTTTGTAGACAGTGTGGTGAGTGTGACCAGAGTGAGTGATAGGTTGATGATGGTGAAAATGATGATTGGAAAGCTCTTGGTGAACGTCATCTCGGGATATGCTCCACAGGTTGGTCAGAGCAATGAAGAGAAGGACAAGTTCTGGTGTGCGATAGAGAAGCTGATGGAAAACGTGAAAGATGAGGAAGTTGTTGTGGTAGGAGGAGACCTAAATTGACATGTGGGAAGGAGTATTGACGGTTTTGAGGGAGTTCATGGGGGTTACGGATATGGTGTGAGAAATGGAGAAGGTGAAAGGATTTTGTAGTTTGCTGATGGAGCTGATTTGTTGATTTGTAACACTCATTTCCAGAAAGGGGATAATAAGCTTGTTACATACACGTCAGGTGGGTCGACGACAACCGTTGACTACCTGATGGTGCGTAGGCGAGATACGGGGCACCCCGGGACACAAAGGTGATCCCGGGGGAGGAGGCTGTTTCACAGCACCACTTGGTTGTCTGCGACATAAGGGTGAAAGGTGCGAGGAGAGCCCGGCGGGTGAAGTACCAATCGAGAATGAAGGTGTGGAGGTTGAAAGAGGTGACAGTAAGGGAGGCATTAAAAGAGAGGCTGAGTAGGGTCGAGGATGATGTGGATGAGCTTGAACGTGGTTGGATGTCAATGAAAGCTAGTCTGTTGGGAGCCGTTGGTGAGGTATGTGGATGGACAAAAGGACCACCGAGGCACTCGGAAACATGGTGGTGGGATGATGAAGTTGGAAAGAGGATTGACGAGAAGAGGAAGAAGTTCAAGGAGTGGCAGAAGGTGAAGGGTACGGAAGCAGAAAAAGCAGAGCATGAAAGTTATAAGGCAGCCAAGAAGGCTGCAAAGAAAGAGGTATCAAAGGCGCAGGAGGCATGTTGGAAAATGTTCGGAGAACGCTTCGATTCGGAAGAGGGTCAGAGAGCTGTATTCAGGATTGCAAAGCAGATAGCGAAAGAGAGGTGTGATGTGATGGGGGTGAGTTGCTTGAAGGATGAAGTGGGACAAATCGTTGTGGACCCAGATGGAATTAAAGGAAGATGGAAAAGATATATGGAAATGCTGTTGAATACAGAGAATGAATGGGATGGCAACATAGAGAGTAACCCAGTTTTAGGACCGGCAGAGAAGATAACTGAGGAGGAAGTTGAGGAAGTGATAAAAGCAATGAAGAGTAGAAAAGCGGGAGGGCCGACGGGAGTTGAGGGAGATATGTTGAAGGCAGCAGGAAGTTGGGGTGTGAAGAGAATGACAGAGATCTGTAAACTGGTGGTGAAAGAAGGCCGCATTCCGGAGGATTGGGAACTGAGTCCCCTCGCCCCTCTATACAAGGGGAAAGGTGACCCTCTGGAGTGTGGCTCGTACCGAGCGATAAAGTTATTGGAGCATGGAATGAAGGTATTGGAAAGGGTGTTGGAGAGGAGGATAAGGAAGAAGGTGAAGATCGTCAAAATGCAGTTTGGATTTATGCCAGGAAGAGGAATGACAGACGCGCTCTTTATTGTGAGGCAGTTGCAGGAGAAGTACATGGAGAAGAGGAAGAAGTTGTTTCTTGGGTTTGTTGATCTGGAGAAAGCATTCAATAGGGTTCCACGCGAAGTATTGACATGGGCATTGAGGAAGTTAGAAGTGGAGGAATGGTTGATCAGAGTAGTGATGGCAATGTACAAAAGAGTGCGCACAGCTGTAAGGACGAAGGACGGGAACAGTGGTGAGTTTGAGGTGAAGGTGGGAGTGCATCAGGGGTCGGTACTAAGTCCACAACTATTTGTAGCTGTGATGGAGGTGCTGGCTCAGAACATAAAGGAGGGTTTACCGTGGGAGTTGTTGTATGCAGATGATCTGGTGTTGATTGCGGAAAGTATGGATGGACTGAAGGAAAAGATGAACAAGTGGAAGGAATGTATGGAGACAAAAGGTCTGAAGGTGAATATAGGAAAGACGAATGTGATGGCAAGTGGTAAAGCATGTGGTGAGGTGGAAAGAGTTGGGAAGTGGCCGTGTGCCATGTGGCCATGTGTCCAGGAAGGGTGTCGGAGTGAATTCCACTCAATGTACAATGTGCGCTGAGTGGGTTCATCAATAAATGTAGTGGTCTGAGAGGGTCATAAATCCGTGTGGTAGGCTACATTCAAATGTAAGGTGTGCACAGAGGGAGCTGCAGATGGAGGAAATGTTGAGTTGGATCTTGGAGACAGCGTGAAGCTGGAAGGTGTGAAAACATTTTGCTACCTCGGAGACATGCTGAATGGAGAAGGTGGATCAGACATGGCAACGGTTGCTAGAGTGAGATGTGCATGGAAGAAGTTTGGCGTGCTGATGAGGAGGGGAGTGTCGTTGAAGCTGAAGGGTAAGGTGTATGCTGCATGTGTGAGAAGTGTTATGATTTATGGGAGCTAGACATGGGTCATGAATGTAGAGCAGCAACGAAGGCTGGAAAGGGTGGAAATGCGAATGGTTCGGTGGATGTGCGGAGTATCGTTGAGAGAGAGGAAGACAAATGATGAATTGCGAAAGATGATGGGAATAGAGCCTGTGATTGATGCAGTGAAGAGGAACAGGTTGAGATGGTTTGGTCATGTGTTGAGGAAGGATGAAAGTGAATGGTTGAGAAGAGTGATGGAAACGAATGTAGAAGGAAGTCGAGGACAGGGAAGACCGAGAAAGACTTGGCTAAAGATGGAGGAAGAAGAAATGCGGGCAAGGGGGTTAACAAGGAGAGATGCAGAAAATAGGGCAAATGGAGAAGATTGTCTGGGGACCGCAAGGCTAACCCCCGCTCTAGCAGGGAAAATGACCTTAAAATGCATGTTGTTGTTGTGTTTTGTAGTTAGTTTCCAATTGTTGCCAGTTTATGAATCCGCAGGTGTATTATATTTTACAAGTGTTCAATGTTACTGCCTCATTCTACGCAGGTATTCTTTGGGAAATGTTTGCGCATTTGTTTGCGACATATTTGGTGTCCTTCTTGTACTCTGAGGTATATGTATACAACAACAACAACAACAGGCTACCCTCTCAAGTATGTGTGTGTCGAAATATCAATATATTGTCGCGCGACTCCGGTTAACACCAGAAGGTCGTGGATAGGCCTAAACGGTTTATTTGGAGGCAACAACCAAATACGGATTTTACTGTCGCATGGGAGGAAGAAGGAAAATGCAAGCTGCGCAAAAAGCTTACCTTGTGCGCCGACTGCAGCTTCGATCCTGCAAGGAAATTAATTAAACCGGGCACAGGTTTAACAGGCAATGGAAAATAATACAAGGGTTTATTGCAAAGAAAATTGGGACAGGGAGAAGCACGCGCCGGTAATAAATATCCTAATCAGGACATCCCCACACACAGATTTCAGAAACGAGACACAGGAATATGAATTAATAAAAAGAAAAACGTCCGTTATGTAATTGTAAAATGTTCTGCGGATGCGGCCTTATCTTGTCTGTCGTCTTGCGTCCCCAAGCTCTGCCGCACACCACGAGGCCCCTCGCTCCAGCACCACAGCAATGCGAAGGCCCGAGCCAAAGCCTACTCCGTTCGCACACGAGGCCCCAAAGCAGGAAAAGCACCGCGCATCCAATGCAGGATAGTGGGTCCAAGCGAGGTCGATCCCCACACACAATCGGCCTGCCATGTCCCAATCAGCTCTCCCAAAGCAAACGTGCAAGAAGCAAGCGAACTCCACTCGGGCTATGACTCAACTCAACTCGGGCTGCGCAAGACGAAGAAGAGACCAGGGAGAATGTCCAAGCACCCAGATAGACAAGGGGACCGCAAGAGAGCAAGTGGCGTTCGGCGCCCCCTTAAATAACCTTTTCGGTGACGTCAGCCTTGGCGCTACCAACCAGCAACTTCCACCGAACCTTCCAGCTTCGCGCCTCTCGCACTCTTTGGATGGAGTTTCGCGCTCAGCGCCCCGACCAATCACAGGACTGTAGCGTGGCGATAGCTCGTAGCATGTAGCGTGGTGATAGCACGTAGCTTGTAGCGTGGTGATAGCACGTAGCGTGTAGCGTGGTGATAGTGCGTGGCACGCGATGCGGTTAGGCCTGTAGGAGGTGTAATTGGAGGTGCCATCGGAGGTGCCATCATCGGCGGTGCCCCAGCCTGGTTTCTTTGCCTGTTCCTTCTGAAGTCACTGTCAGGGAAGGGAGTCATTTAATGTTGCACTCAGGAGATCCTAACTAAGTGTCTAAGTGGTTGCGGTGCCAAAAGGGACAAAGGTTTAGCTACCAGGTGTGGACACACAGGGGCATTATCTCTTAATCCCTACGCTACTTATCACTCGAACATCCTGGTATGCTCACAAGTATACGCTTACCCAACAAAACGCCAAACATGAAACTTATTACAAGGTAGATTCCTTACCGCGACAGACGAAGCACGTTACCTATTCAGATCTACCTAGCTCAACATATCACTACCCCACCTGACAAAACACAGCCCCCCCCACCCCCCACCCTTGGAACCGTAGCTCCTGCAAGTTTCACTGCAGGCGCTACCATTCCAGTCTTAACACTTACTGTCACACACTTAATTAACCTATGAAATAAATCAGGAGGGCTGTGGGAAGTGAGTCGGACTTCCTACCTATGCTTCTTAACATGCTAATCCCCTTAACAATCATGTAATCAATTATTTACAATGATTTCGATTCGTCGTTCCTGTGGAGGGAGGAAACAAACAACACACCAAAATCGAACTTAACCACAACACATACCCTTAACTTGCAAAAATTTCCAAAACTCTAAACATTTGTACATCCCCGGTCTACAGACCGAGTCCCCCGGTGGATGCCACAAGACGCAACCTTACCTGCGGGGCCATCCCCAATGCGCCCCTAAATTTCCGCAGGCCCTGTCCAGGTGTTAAAGGTGAGTGACATGGCTCGGTGGATTTCGCCCTCATTCATTCAACACAAACCCCTTATCCACTCATACTCATTCCAAAACTCATCAAGGCATTTCAAAAGTCAACAAAGCACTTATTTCACTCCCCTGCAGGACCATGGCATTGATGTCATTCATGGGTGCATTCCTCAACTCGGCAGCGGGGAGGTACCGCACAACAAGATGGTGGGGCGCTTCAGGCTGTGGTGCCCGCAGTCCCAAAACAAGTCAACCGACTTACAAGTTCATTGCCCCCCCCCCCCCCAACCCCCTTTACCTCTGGGCCCCGTGACAGCCCAACAGCCCCTTTCTGCCGTTACCTCGCTGGTGAGGGTCTCCACACACCAGGCTCCTCCGTGGCCTCCTGCTTCAGCGCAGCAACGCGGGTCACCGGGGGACTCCTTTACCCCATGGCACCCAACCAGACCTTCCACCGACGAGCTCCAATTTCCAGATACCACTGGCTGCCAGGGGTAATTGCTGCAGAGGGGGGCCGCAGGCATCGCTCCTCAGAGCTTGATCCGTAGCTGCGGACACACACACCTTCCCCACCCACAAGATACCAAAACACACTTCCTCCCCTGCTGCCATTCAATTCTCAACACAACTCAGCACAATTCCATAGATGGTGTAAAATATGTTCCAAAGGTTGCCATGGCCTGCTACATGTGAAATCCCAGTTCACATTTAAATCACATTTCCAAAAGCACATTTCCAATACTCCCAATAATTACCACTCACTCATCTTTCCATTATCTCCACTCTCACGACCACATCAAAACACATAACCACAACACTAACACAAACGCCACCCACAAGACTCTGTGGCACACAATCCATCCCCCTCACCGACCATGTCATCACTCTCACCCGCCCCCAACACCAAATTACATGTCCCCAAAATTTCTATAGCAAGTCCTGCAGCCGGGGACATTAACCATCAAGGCCTTACCTCTACCTTGATGTACAGGTAACTTCCGGTTGTTCAAGTCAAAAGGTGCTATCCACCCATACAATCCCAAAATTTCTCATTGGGCCCACCAAATTTCACCAAATTTCTCTGTTGTCCCCACTATACTGGCAGGTATGTGGATCCGCACCCAATGGTGAATCGTTCTAAACAACTACCTGTGGTTATGACAGCTCCACACCTCTACCATGCAAGGGTCATCGGGACAAGGTGAGTCGTCAAAACGCCAACATGGCCCATGAGTGTCCATAAGGGTGCGACCCACCATCCATCCTTCGGCCCCCCTGCGAGGAACACAGCTGCACCAGCCCCAGCTGGCCAATGTGGTGAGCACCTGCTACCACAAACACACTACCGCACGCATAATCTCGGCCCTGGGGGAGACGGTCGCAGTGCGTGGCATTCCTCTCACGTCACCTACGCCGCCCTCGTCCCCCAGTCCACAGACCCGCAGCCCCCCAGTGCTCACACACACTTGACCACACCAAGGTCCAGTCCACAGCCATGCTCCACCAGGAGACCCACCCAGAAGACATGGTCCACACACCTCGGACACGCACAGCACCAAGTTGACCCCCAACTACACAACTACATCCCCATGATCCCGCGTCCCAAATATCGGCACAGTCGCCCCCGCAACCAGTTGAAAGCTGTGTCCTGCTACCCTGTCAATTTTATCACAGCCTCCAACACTTTGGTCTAACACACCTGGATCAATAATGGTGTCATTATACAGTGTCCAACATAACCTTTCAAAATTCACCCTTAAATTTACATCTAACCTCAGATTACCCATGCCAAACATTTTTCACGTTTCACTAACTCACCAAAGAAAGATGCTTTGCCATACACATGCCAGCCAAGCATGGCACATATGCTTGGCACGTTACACATTCCCGATTCATCAACCTCCATGGCTCTCTTCCCAAACCGAGAGTCCATAAATCATAACGGAACATCTGTGGAAGGTCACTCTCACCCCATCACGTTCCACAGATGCCCCATTAGTTGTCCAGCAGGCTGTCTCATTCCTGTCCATGCGGTTCGACCCACGTCCATAGCCCAGCACAGCATGTCAGGTCACCACATGCTGGCTGTCCCAGAGTCTCAGGAGGAGGGTGTCAGGCCGCATGCCCGGGTGGTCACCACATCAGGCCAAAGTTGGCCGTCCGCAGTGCCACCACCAAAGTGCAACCCACAACACCTCCCCCTAGTGGTCCTCAATAAATGCCATCCCAGGCTTGAGAAACCACCTCGGACCCCCCCGGAGGTCTTAACCCCCACCAGGGTCTGGTGACCCTGCCGGCCCAAGCCACCAGCCCGGACGGCGCCCCGACGGACAAGGGACGCCACACTCCACCAGACCCCCGTGGAGCTCAGGTCGCACCATGTCACCCATGGCTGGACCCCACGTCCAAATCTCGCCAGCACAGCCCCCCAGCTGGCTGGCATCCCCAAATTTACAAAGGGGCAACTTTTGCCTGAGGCCATCACCATTGACCTCTCCTGGTCCAAATCCCGCACCCCGAGGACCAACCCTAACCATGGCTGCTCCAAATCAAACTCCGATTTAAATCTAAATTTATTTTTTCTTTTAAAATTTCTCACCACCTGTGCCAAACCACAGCTGCAGGTAACAACTCCCTCAGGTTGTTCTGTCCCTCCCTGCAGCTGTTCCACATTCCCTACGGGGACCAAATCTCCTGAGGCTCGACCTCTCGACTCCCCAAGGTCCGAATCCAGCCCGGAGTCAACACACTCCCCCAACTGGTTGTCCAATTTCGGAGCCTCTGTTACCCAATCGTAGTGTACGGTGACGGTCCCCTTGGTCACCTCAACCACCTCCTCTGACCAACTCTCCTCATCACCCAGGCTCCTTTTGGCCTGGTCAACCTTGTCCTCCATGGGACTGTCCCACTGAGTGTCCTAGGTCCCCAGCCGCTGGATCACATCATCCTCATTATCATTACACATCATTTGCGGCCCCGACATTGCGGCCCCGACATTGCGGCCCCGACCCCGACCCCATTTGCGGCCCCGACCCCAATAAATACCCGGTCCGGCTCCATTACACGGACCCCCAATAACTCTAACCCCTCTTGCTCTGAACCACTGCCCTGGCACAGCAAGGATTCAAATCCATCCCCTGGTTGAGGTGTTGTGGCATCCACCCGGTCCCGATACACAACCAGGCCAGCAGGTGGGAAACATTCCCTGTTACAATTTAATTCTCCCTTCACCTCTTGGCACTCCACGCTCACCTGTGAGCACTCCCCCATTTACCTGTAGACATTCCCCATTAGCCTCTTCACATGCCGTTCCCGGTGCAATTCCCAATTTGCCTCCCCCCAATTTCCAATTCAAATTCTGCCACCTTTGGCTTCTCCTGTGCCCCAACGGCACCAAATCTCTTCATTTCTCCATTTAGTTCACTCCACTGGGACTCCATTTTTCGCTCCAACCGCTCACCCTGAGCCTCCATTTTGTTTTTAATTTCTCCCATTTTTTGATTTATTCCCCGAATTTCTCCCTTCAATTCCGCACTGGTTCGCTCACTTTGCTCAGTCTGAACATTCATTTTGTTTTCCAATCCCCCAATCATTCCCCTCATTTCCCGAAGCAATCGGTCCAAAATCTGGTCGTTTATCGGGGCCGTCCCAACGGCGGGGAAAGTTCCAACACTACCCTCTACCCCATCTACTTCCGACTCACCCCCAAGAATTCCCGCATCTTCCATCCCTTCTTCCATACCGCTCACCTCCTCCTCCGTAAAGGAGGTCGCTTTCCCGCACGGCTTTTCCAACCGGAATAAAATTAAATTTAATGACGCGCAGTCAACGTCTCGTAGCCCAATCGACTATACAAATTTATCACCTCCGACGACAAAAAAAAATTGTTTCCAAATTCTCCACACTCCTTGACACTAAATTTATTTCCAGGGTTCTATCCCATTCCTCGACAACAGTTGTCGCGCGACTCCGGTGAATACCAGAAGGTCGTGGATAGGCCTAAACGGTTTATTTGGAGGCAACAACCAAACACGGATTTTACTATGCCGCACGGGAGGAAGAAGGAAAATGGAAGCTGCGCAAAAAGCTTACCTTGTGCGCCGACTGCAGCTTCGATCCTGCAAGGAAATTAATTCAACCGGGCACAGGTTTAACAGGGAATGGAAAATAATACAAGGGTTTATTGCAACGAAAATTGGGACAGGGAGAAGCACGCGCCGGTAATAAATATCCTAATCGGGACATCCCCGCACACAGATTTCAGAAACGAGACACAGGAATATGAATTAATAAGAAGAAAAACGTCCGTTATGTAATTGTAAAATGTTCTGCGGATGCGGCCTTATCTCATCTGTCATCTTGCGTCCCCAAGCTCCGCCGCACACCACAAGGCCCCTCGCTCCAGCACCACAGCAACGCGAAGGCCTGAGCCAATGCCCACTTCGTTCGCACACGAGGCCCCAAAGCAGGAAAAGCACCGCGTGTCCAATGCAGGCTAGCGGCTCCAAGCGAGGTCGATCCCCACACACGATCGGCCTGCCACATCCCAGTCAGCTCTCCCGAAGCAAACGTGCAAGAAGCAAGCAAACTCCACTCAGGCTATGACAACTCAACTCGGGCTGCGCAAGACGAAGAAGAGACCAGGGAGAATGTCCAAGCACCCAGAGAGACAAGGGGACCGCAAGAGAGCAAGTGGCGTTTGGCGCCCCCTAAAATAACCTTTTCAGTGACGTCAGATTTGGTGCGCTACCAACCAGCGACTTCCACCGAACCTTCCAGCTCCGCGCCTCTCGCACTCATTGGCTGGAGGTTCGCGCCCAGCGCCCCGACCAATCACAGGACCGTAGCGTGGCGATAGGTCGTAGCATGTAGCGTGGTGATAGCACGTAGCATGTAGCGTGGTGATAGCGCATGGCACGCGATGCGGTTAGGCCTGTCGGAGATGTAATTGGCGGTGGCCATCATCGGCGGTGCCCCGGCCTGGTTTATTTGCCTGTTCCTTCCGAAGTCACTGTCAGGGAAGGGAGTCGTTTAATGTTGCACTAAGGAGATCCTAACTAAGTGTCTAAGTGGTTGCGGTGCCAAAAGGGACAAAGGTTTAGCTACCAGGTGTGGACACACAGGGGCGTTATCTCTTAATCCCTATGCTACTTATCACTCGAACATCCTGGTATGCTCGCAAGTATACGTTTACCCGACAAAACGCCTAACATGAAACTTATTACAAGGTAGATTCCTTACCGCGACAGACGAAGCACGTTACCTATTCAGATCTACCTAGCTCTACATATCACTTACCCCACCTGACATAACAATATATACGCCATCAACTGGGACAACGTAGAAGAGCAAGGAGTTGGACAGATTGAGCATCGGCAATGAAGGCTCATATGATGGCAAACAAGAGTTTGCTTACCTGGTATGGAGAAGAAATCACAACAAATGGCTCACACCAGGGTCACTATATGAATCGCATGAAGAAAATAGTGGGATTGAGTCAATTGGACAGGTATAGGTTCGGCAAGGTATAATCAGAAAATATGAGTCACCTCCTATCGGGACATAAAACCTCAAGTCAGAACAGCTATATGCACAAAGGCACAATAAAGTACTGTATGTGGAGTATTCCACTGTTACATCTGCAAAAACCTCAATATCCCAGTTTGAGAAAACTCAAGGAAACATGAACAAAATGGGATAATTGAAAACAAGGACGTAACACTCATGTACGACTTGATTATCCCATCGACTGTGAACATAGAAAACGATGCATTCCAACTGGATATAGTACTTAGGTATAAAAATGAAGAAAAAAAACGGCATTTCTAATTGAGGTATCAGTACTCAAAGATTTTGGCCGAAACAACACATATATCAAGAAGATGACCAAATACCAGTGTCTCAAAATATGAAGACAAAACATCTTGGAAGCGCAAGAGAGCCAAAATTCTACAAGTGATAATTGGAGCAATGGGAATTGTCACACATTCAATTGTAAATATCATCATTAATAGGAAAATACCACCCGCCCCTCGTCCTCATTTTAAAACTTGGTTTTAAACTTAAGCTGTGCATTCACAAGCCCCAGATATGACCTTCCCATTGGTAGTCAGAAGCATCCAAACCAGATACGGTATCTCCCTCCAACCCTTTCGTTGTGCAGGGACACACCCCAGCTTCTCTTTGGTTCCTCTCCAAGCATTTTCGTCTTCTTTTAGAAGCTTTGTGAGCCATTTTAGGTAGCAAAACACATCGTGCACGCACAATATTGTTGCGGATATGGGATTTGGCCTCCATCCATATCCGCTTGTAAATATTCCCCTATTTCCCCAATACTCCCCAACTATCCCCAATCCCCCATTCCCTAGTCCCATTGTCTGTAAACAACACTTTGTAGCCCCGACCTTCCCCTTTTTCCCCCATTAAATGTCGTGCCCAGGTTCACCGCATCTCACGTAGACAACTATAGGACATCTTGCTAGTTATTCTTAGTCTATGTCAGTTAAGGACTCGTTTCCATTAATTCTGACTCTTCGTTGCACCAGAATGTGATTGTATGGCACCATTAGTAAGTTTAGGACTTCCCAATACCTCCCCGCATCTCTTCCTCATGGAACAACAACACCAACAACAACAACAGCGGCGGCGGCGCGGCGGCGGCGCGGGGAGTGTGCGTCCTCACTCCGGCTTGGTTAGCCGCCATTGAACATGTGCTCCGACGGGGTTACCACGCAGGGGCTCACTGTCAGCTCCTCGTCAAGGGCGGAGCCCGGTAACCCCCCGCACCCAATAAGAAGCGGCGGACCGATTCCATCTGGGGCGGAGCTAACGAGCCGAGGGCGTGTCACTCCCCGCTGGGCATTCGCAGGAAGACGGAGGTGACGTCAGATGCACCTCAGCTTGGAGAGAAAAGGACGCCACCTCCAGCGCGACGATACCTCCCCGCATCTCTGGGCCGGACCGGGTCGATTCTGCCCCTGAGCCAAGGTGCACCTTGAGCTATCGACTGCCTGCCCTTCCTTGCCATCAATCCCTGTGTGAGTCAGTCTTGTCCCGTTTGTCTGTGGTCTGTCTGGATTAAGATAAGACTGTGTCTAAGTGCCCATCTTGCTGTGCTTTACCTCTTGCCGTGTAATCTAACCGTTCTGCATAACCAATATTATATCCTCCTCCGGAGGTCTTGAGAACTGTACCCCTTGTGTCGTTGCCTTAATCCCAGCCGTTGTGTCCTTTCCTTCATTGATCTAGCGTAGCGCGATTCGGCCAACGTTCGAGTGTAATCGGGTAAACTGTGCGAACACGGCGGCCATTCCGCTCGGCCCATCATAACATCTAAGTCGTGTCCGTAACAATTGGTGTCGAGGAGTGAGATTGGACCCGGAGCGCGTTTCACGCGCTCGAAATTATAACGGCGAAATTTGATTGTGTTTTACAAAAATAAAAACCCGAATTTTGAAAGTCGCGCTATGGCAGATCAAGACGGCTGGGTTCCGGTAGAGGAGAGTGAGGCAGGGTCGATCCAGGACCAAATTGAGGGACATGAGGAGAGCGAAGCAGTGAGGGTGGCAGGGTCGCAAAATGGCGGCCTCGCACACGAGGTTGCGGGCGCGCAAAATGGCGCCTCGCACATAGCTACGGCGGCCGCACCCGCTGCACAAGTGGGAGGGATGGCCCAAATGCAGGCCCTCATGGAGCAATTTATGGTGCAAATGCAGGCGTCCCTCAAACTGCAGAGTGAGCAATTGGGGGTAATGGGGAACCGGATGGATGCTCAGGGTGAGCGATTGGAGGGCCAAATGGGGGCCAATAGCCAACGGTTAGAACAAAGGATGGGGTCCAATAGCGAGAAATTGAGGGAGGACATGGGGTCCAATAGCGAGAAATTGAGGGAGGACATGGGGGCCCAGATCGGGGGGTTAGGGAGTAGAATAGAGGGATTAGACAATAGATTAGGGGAAATACAGGAGGGGTTAATGGGGGTAGAAAACAGAATGGCCGTTCAGGAGAATCAAATGGAAGGGATGAAAAAGGGGTTAGAGGGGTTAGAAAACAGTATGGAAGGCAAATTGAGGGACATGAGGGACCAAGCGGAAAGGGAAGTTAAACAAATGGGGCAGCAGATAGAGGGGGTCAGAATGGGGGTAGAAACTAAACTGGATGCTCACAGGGAGGAAATGGAGCAGATGAGGGTGGCATCTGGGCAGGAGATGCAAGTGATGGGAGAAGAGATCAGAGGAGGTGTGAGTGAGGAGGTCGGAGGAGTGCGCGAGGAGGTGAGGCACTGTGAGGAGCACATGGAGAAGGAGGTGAGAAAGGGGACTGTAAAGTTACAAGGGGGCATAGAGGACCTGACGCAGGAGGTGGAACAGCTGACGGAGGGACAAAAAGGACTAACGGAGCAGGTTCAAAGGAACACTGCGGTATTAGGAGGGTTAAAAGCGACACAAAACGACATAAAAAACGACTTGATAGCGACGAAGAGGCAATGTCAGATGGTACGTGAGGGACTGACAACGAGGTTGGACGAGGTGATAGAGGTAATGGAGACGAAGGACCGGCAGGTGAGGACGCACATGGAAACGGTCAAGGTAGCCTTAGAGGACGAGCTTGAGGAGACGTACCGGGACATAAAAGAGGTGAAGCAGAAATTAGAAGAAGTGGAAGAAGGGGTGAGCGAAATTAAGAAGCAACGGAGAGGGGATAAGAAAGAGATAAAAGAGGAGATAAAAGAATTGGTCCAAAGTCTGTGTTCGGATCGTGATGATGTGCTCATTAACCGGATGAGGGATTCGCAGGTGATGGAGGAGAAGCGAAGAGGAAGAGGACCCGGTGTAAGTGGTGACCAATATGGTCGTGCGTATGATGCGCCAGGTGATTTAAGAAGCTTGGGGGTCGAGATGGACCCGGGTGTTCGTGAGAGGCCGTGGTGAAGTGTGCGACAGGTCTGGTGTGCGAAAAAGGAGGTGTGCGAGAAAGTCCGACTCTGGGGTGTGTGAGGAAAAAGTGCGTGCCAAGGAGTGAGGGTGCTGGCGAGAGTGAGTCGGTCGTAGCGCGTGTGCGAGGGAGCACATGGGAGCGCGTAGTGAGGAGTGTTACGGAGGGTGTAAAGGGAGAATGCACGCCTGTGGTGAGTGTTACAGAGGATGTAACGGGAGAGGGTGTGCGAGAAAGATGTGTGACGGACAGGTGCATGGGGAAAGAGTGCGCTGTCAAAAGTAAGGAAGAGTGTACACCTGTGGTGAGTGTTACAGAGGGTGTAACGGGAGAGTGTGCGCGAGAAAGGTGTGTAACGGACAGGTGCATGAGGAAAGAGTGCGCTGTCGAGAGTAAGGGTGAGTGCGCTGTCAAGAGTGGAGGTGAGAGTAGTAAGAGTGACACGGAGCGTGAGTTGGTTGTGACAGGTGAGAAAGGAAGCACACCTGGAATGGTAGAGCGTGTGTGGGAATGCATGCTGGAATTGGTAGTGAGGCACGTGGTTGGGTGTGCGGGTGAGAGCACACCTGTGGTTGTCACAGAGGAGGTGACCGAGGAAGGGGCGCGAAGAGGTGTGTTGGTGAGGTGTGCGAGCGACGAATGTGTGCCAAGGTGTTCGGTGGTCAGGTGTGTGACCAAGTCGGTGAGCGGAATGAGTGTACCGAGGTGTGTAAGAAAAGGTACGACGAGGAGCATGGGAACAGCTGGAGGTATGAGCAAGAAAGGGGTAGCGTATGCTTGTAACCATGCAGGTGAAGCATCGACGGTAACCGGGGTAGAGTTTAGAACGACTTATAGCCGAATCGGGCCCTCGGTGCGCGTCGGGCAGCTTCGCGTGCCGCGAGGACCAGCGGGGATCCGAACCACGGTGGTTTGGAAAGAACCGCCGTACGCGATCCACGCTGTGCCTCGCTTGGAACGGCCGCGTCCATGCTCCACTAGGCGGAGCGGGCAGCCCGATAGGAAGGGTCGTCATGGCGACCACTTTTTGTTGAGGCATTCCGGCAGGTCGAGATCGGGCCATGGGATGGCTCCGTGCCGAGATGGTGCGTGGGATCTCGGCCCGGGTAAACCTCCTTCCCTGCACCGAATGCGGGACGTATCCAGCCGCTGGCACCAAACAACCCGCATTCATTGCTCGGCTTTACGAAGCCGGGCTTTGGACAGGAATTGGCGCACCGAGAGGCATTAGTGAGTAGACTGTGTGATGAGGTTAGTGTTTTGGCCCCGAAATTAGAAAAAAACAAAATTTGATGATTGGCAAAGGATTGGCAGTAATGATTGGCAGATGATGAGTAGTGATTGGCAAATTTTTGATTTGTTGAAATTTGATGTGCAAAATTGGTAGTGAGCGATGGGCCCGGTGGGTAAGGGTGGCATCCCTGCCACCCTTCCCATGTGGGGCAAATGCGCAATAGTTTATGGGGTGTATGGCAGTGAAAACTAGCCTGGGTGGGTTAGGATATTGATAGGGCCCTAGAAGATGACATTAGGTAACGTTAAGGTTAGTTAGTGACAAGGATACCTGTAGTGGGGACGCAGGTAGATTAGCGTGGATGATAATGACGAGGGAGCGCAATAGTTTAAAGGGACGACTGGGAAGCGCAAGTTTCAGAGGGGAGTAGTTAGATGAGATGATGCTGTGTGAGAACTGGACAGGTGTGTGGAGCAGTGTGGAGCAGTGAGTGTTGTGGATCAGCGCGAATGCGCTTGGGGAGAGAAGGGTGCAGGTGGCACCAGGTGTGAGAGCACAGGTGTGCAAGTGCAGGTGTGTGGAATATATGGAGTATTGGAATGAGAGGTGTGGAGAGAGTTGGAGTAAGTGGTATGGAGTGGTGTGCATGGTGCGAAGGTGTGGATGGGGGAAGAGTGGACCCCTTTCACGAGTACCCGGGGCGGGTAGTGTAAGTGTTAGGTAGAGGGTATAGGTAAATTGTGGTTGGATATTGGCATTTGTGGTGCGGTTGCAGAATGGTATTGTGGATGGGTGCATTAGTGTTGTGGAAATGGCTGGGCATGTAGCCTGTTAGTGTGTGTAGTTGGTTTGGGCACTCCACCACTGTGAGGATGTCGGCCAGGTGAGGCCGCAGGTGGGCTCTGGGAGCCGGTAGTTGTGGATGGGGCCCGAGGATCCGGAGGACGGACCCGGGTAGCCCAGTGCCAGAGGGCACCAGGGGGTGACAGAGCCAGGAGAGGCCTTCCCCCGTTAGTTAGGTTAGAGTGAGGAGCAGGTAAGCTCGGGTGGCAACTACAGTGGTGGAGGTGTGCAGGTGGGTAGACCTGCTGGGAGAGCTACACATCACAGCCCAGAAATTGTGCGAGGGCACCGGGAGATGAATCGGGGGAGTGAGACCCCAAATTGAGAGGCACCACAGTTTGGGCAATGGGAATTGGTTTTTAGAACCCATAGTGTAAGTTGGCCAATGGATTGGCAGGGAAAGACCCCGGGTAATGTAAAGTTGTTAAAGTCATTTAGGAAATAGTTAGGATTGATGAACCTGTCGCACCATACGCAGCCACTTACCTGAGGTGAGGAAGATGACTCCACACCTGTGTTTTCTTTGTTCTGTGTGCAGGAAATGAGAATTGCTGTGTGGATTGGTGAGACGCATCACGACGTGGATGAGACATTGGGGTGATTCCATCTCTCCCTCCTTAGGAGGGACTGATGATGAATTGGTGATGGCAAATTTTGATGTTGAGTTGGAGATGGCAAATTTTGATGAGAGTTGGAAATGGCAAATTTGATTGGTTAGGAGGGAGAGAAGACGAATTTGGTTTATGGGAGGAACGGGGAAGACAGTAGGGACGTTTGTTGATTTGTAAAGTAGATGTTTATGGGTAGTGTTGTGTTTTGTGGATACAGTAAGGGGTAAGGGAGGGGCAATGTAGGTTACCTGGTGGGGGGGGGGGGGCGTACGGTAGGAACGTACCTGTCTCACCTGGTTCCCATGTGCCCCCAGTGTGCATTACCTTGTATTGCGTGCACTTTTGCGCCCTTACCACCTTACTCACTTGTCTTTTCTTTTGTCTCCCACCTCCGAGGATCTGGCTTTGGGGCAGAGAGAGAGGAGAGAGAGGTGCTGGCTCCGCAGTTGTGGGCCTGTACTTTCGCTGCTTGCTGCCTGGATCGATACACCATATGGACCGCAATGTTTGTGGCCGCCCACCATGGACCGCAGTTCTTTTGCGGCCAAGCACCACCCGTTGATGGACCTATGGGTCAACATGGCACCTATGCCATACAGGTGAACCACTTTTAGTTGGCCCCCTGACGGCCACAATACAGAAATGGACGCGGTTGGCGCCTTTCTTTATTTTTGAAAGAAGCCAGAAGGCCAAGTACACCACATGAAGGCAAGACCAGCGGCAGAACATCGGCCGGCTGCGACACCACCGGTGACGTTGAACACTTTATTGGTGCACCGGATGGTGCTGACTGTACATGATGGGGTGGTGCTTTTGGTGCTTGGATTGGGTGCTCTGCACGTTATTAAAGGCCGTAGGGCAAGCTGACACAAAGCACTCGTGGGTTGGTGTATCGATGCTGGCATGCGTGCTCTCTCTATGCATAACATCTGCATGTGTTCCTCCAAAAACAGGTCCTGGATCGTAGTGTAAATATCAGTGTAGTCTTGTGTAAATAATGCTCCCTACCGGCTGTATGTTTAGTTTGAGGATTCTTTCCGCGATTCGGTTATCCTGTGGGTGTGTGTCTGTGAGGAGAAGGGTGCAACGTCGCAGGGGGACATATTTACTCATTTGTGAACACCTGTAAAACTGTCGCACTCAGGGTTGAGTTAATAGTAGAGGGAACTACATCTGAGTGCCACACTAACGTAGGTAAAAATTTATCGGGTCGGGACGCCCCGAGGTAGAGAAGGGTGCAATGTTGCGGATATGGGATTTGGCCTCCATCCATATCCGCTTGTAAATATTCCCCTATTTCCCCAATACTCCCCAACTATCCCCAATCCCCCATTCCCTAGTCCCATTGTCTGTAAACAACACTCTGTAGCCCCGACCTTCCCCTTTTTCCCCCATTAAATGTCGTGCCCAGGTTCACCGCATCTCACGTAGACAACTATAGGACATCTTGCTAGTTATTCTTAGTCTATGTCAGTTAAGGACTCGTTTCCATTAATTCTGACTCTTCGTTGCACCAGAATGTGATTGTATGGCACCATTAGTAAGTTTAGGACCTCCCAATACCTCCCCGCATCTCTTCCTCATGGAACAACAACACCAACAACAACAACAGCGGCGGCGGCGCGGCGGCGGCGCGGGGAGTGTGCGTCCTCACTCCGGCTTGGTTAGCCGCCATTGAACATGTGCTCCGACGGGGTTACCACGCAGGGGCTCACTGTCAGCTCCTCGTCAAGGGCGGAGCCCGGTAACCCCCCGCACCCAATAAGAAGCGGCGGACCGATTCCATCTGGGGCGGAGCTAACGAGCCGAGGGCGTGTCACTCCCCGCTGGGCATGCGCAGGAAGACGGAGGTGACGTCAGATGCGCCTCAGCTTGGAGAGAAAAGGACGCCACCTCCAGCGCGACGATACCTCCCCGCATCTCTGGGCCGGACCGGGTCGATTCTGCCCCTGAGCCAAGGTGCACCTTGAGCTATCGACTGCCTGCCCTTCCTTGCCATCAATCCCTGTGTGAGTCAGTCTTGTCCCGTTTGTCTGTGGTCTGTCGGGATTAAGATAAGACTGTGTCTAAGTGCCCATCTTGCTGTGCTTTACCTCTTGCCGTGTAATCTAACCGTTCTGCATAACCAATATTATATCCTCCTCCGGAGGTCTTGAGAACTGTACCCCTTGTGTCGTTGCCTTAATCCCAGCCGTTGTGTCCTTTCCTTCATTGATCTAGCGTAGCGCGATTCGGCCAACGTTCGAGTGTAATCGGGTAAACTGTGCGAACACGGCGGCCATTCCGCTCGGCCCATCATAACATCTAAGTCGTGTCCGTAACAATATAAATACACGTGCCCCGAATATCGCTATCTCTCGGAGTTTTTGTGCATGCTCGCTGAGCATTCTGTGGCAGATTACGTATTTTCGAAAATTCTGTATTAGTGACCACACTGAGAAAGAAAGCAGTGCAAAGATATATATGTATCATGATAAATCCTACCATTCCACTTGCTACCTGCATTTTTAAGTCGGAATTTTGAATTTGTTCAGGGTGCATTGGATAACTCGCCTACTCTTCATAAGATATCGTGGAATCTTTAACATCCTCCAAGAATCAGTGTTGGCAAATGAGTCGTTTGACTTATTAAATGTCTTTATGATCTATGCGCACATATTAATGCGCTACCCTTCCTTCACCCCATGGAGAGTGTTTATAACTGGTTGGAGATTCGAATGCAGACAAGCAACTCAATGTGCATACCTCTTAGTTATCCTGCCAGACGCCAGTCGAGCTTCTAACAATTCATGGATATCAGCATTATTTTTGTCCCCTGTCCATCCGCCAAGGTCGGAGAGAGGGGACATTAAAATGAGCTCTGTCCGACCGAATGACCGAAGACCGGTCATCTGTCCAGGTACGTTTGTATACATGACATTTCAAAAAACATTGAACATTTAGCTTCGATATTGCAGATATCTATTCCTCATGACATAATTTTAACCTGCTTAGATCACAGATGTGATTGGCTGGATTACGTTGCCATGGCAACCGTCTCGGTAAATTGGCTTGTGCACGTGATATTTAAAAAACCATTGAACATTTAGCTTTCATATTACAGATATTGATTCATCATACCACCCAAAAGGTGGCAGCCCTGGAGTATCAGGTCCTTGTTGACTTTGTTTTCTCATTTTAAAAAAGAAGACGCATTTTTCTGGAAAGATTTGGAATAGCAATTTTTTGTTTCTCTTTGACGGCCACTAGTATCCCACCTTGTGGGGTCGGCCGGGTTAAGCTTGGCCCAAGCCTTTCACGAATCAGCCTGGCCAGGCCTGACATTCGCCATTTTGGACAGGAATTTGGAATTTGGCTTTTTAACGGATCTTTAACGATTTGGATCTTTAACGTTTTGGATCTTTAACGTCCATGAAACCATGTTGGTCAGATGGGACTTCCCAGTTTAACATCCATCCAAGGGACGGCACATACATTGAATAATCTCCCTGCCTGTGAAACACCAAGCTGACTATTTTATAGCTGGGTCGGGATTCGAACCCTGGCTAGACAGCTTTGAGGCGAGTGTTTTTACCTCCAGCCATCCTGTCAGCCATATTGGAATAGCAAATCACTAATTTGTATTGGGGTCGGTGCATTTTCAAAACTTCTGGTCGAGGCAGCCCATAGCTTTTTAATCTTTCTACAATTCACCAAATGTCTGTCCGTCTGTTCGAAGGTACCGCAAAAAAGGCTCAACCGATTGAAACGATATTTTCTGTGGGTAATCCTGAGATCTCCAGGAGTAAAATAGGCTATTTAGTTTTCCCAATTTCAGCTTTGGTCTCCAGTATTCTCAGGTTTGGACTCCTGCATAACATTCGCGTTCGCATAACGTTCATTGTGACGATGTTCTCATTGTGACGATGTATGTGTTCACGGTAGTGTTTGACGTGAACGTAAATTTCGTAATGTTTTTCGTTTCGTAATCCTTTAATGAACGTTGAATGTTTAATGAACGTTTAATGCCCTTCGATGTCCGGGGCCGCACGCGCGCTACACTGGACAGGCCAGCGTGTATTTTGCCCTTCGCCGTCAGGCTCGGGTAAACCGCTGAGCCCCATCCGTGATGGGGACTAGGGGCTTGAGACAGTGTCCTTCATTAAAAGTATAATAAACGCTGTCTCCATAGATCTTGCCAAGGCCGTAACAGCCGTAACGTTTCATCTCTACATGAGAGAATTCCACATAGCTATTTGGGTGGTGAATACGCTAACAGATTGCTGTCTCCATCGATCTTGCCAAGGCCGTAACAGCTATCGGCTCAAAATCCTTTTAACTGTTGATTTGGTACAGTTACACGTATCGGGAATTTGGCACACGTATCGGGAGTACATACGACATAGCGATTGTGAACACGATTATCGATCACGATTCACGATCACGATCATCACGATGATAGTGTATCGATCACGATTTGAAACACGATGGAATAATATTTACCGATATGAACAGTGATGTGGCTTTTATTGAAATTCTAAAGATACTGTTTAGATTTTGATGATTTGCGTGTGATATGATTCAACGGATGTTTATATGAATCGTTTAAAATAAAATAAAACCTTCAATTTCTGATATTTTGCCTTTTCATTTGGGCTTCCCAATTGGAGCCCCGCCCATAGGGCGGGTACCGTTGCTAGTGATTATAAACTACTTATTCAAGAAGTTTCTTCTTAGGAACAATCAAACAGAAATTCACAATACTGTATTAGGAAAAATGTAAAGAAAACCTTTAAAGTAATCACTATCTCATTTCGCAGCTATCTGCTCACAAGCTTTGTCATGTCGGCTTATTCTTAAAAACAGTAGGAATCTACTGAACAGCAAAGCTGACAACAAAATGTCTCTTCAATACAAAAAGAAAATTCGGGAAACAACAGCTGCCTTCTGGAGACGCTCGATTTTGATGAGACATTGACATGTGGCTCGAAGCAATTCCCTACCAATTGCTTAGAGCAGTTAACAATGGATTGCGCACGAGAACATTGTAACTACAGGTCGTACAAATACGCCATAAAGAGTATTTTATTTATTTATTTATTTTACAAAAGGAGTGCACACTTCACATTGATCATAGACAAATGCAGCTGTTTTACCTTTTATACATGTTACCCATTGCATATCTTACTGCTGCACCTTCTGGGCCTGGCCCCAGTAATCCAAACGACTCCTCGCTATTCTAACCTTCCTGGGGTAATATCTTCCATAAACTCAATTTCTTCATTTAGATAACTATATTTTTCCCCAGGAACACAATTAGCCAGATAAGAAAAGCCAAATAAAATGTTTCCAGATTCTATAAAAGAATACAGTTTGAGAATTACAAAATGCAGCCTCTTAAAGTGTGATTCTGTCAACATATTGTCATCGAGAGCTTAGACACATGGTGTGACCAAAGGGAAAAGGTCTGAAGAAAAAAATCTCCCATTTGGGGCTCAGCGGTCACAAAGGTCCAAGAGGCGACCATAATGCTTATAGTCCAGGAATAATCCCGACAAGGCAAAGTGTTTGACCTTAAGATCGACACATACAGGGAGTCACGGGTCACTGGCTCAAAGATCAACTCTTCCTTTGGGATCTCAACATCGGCAAGCGGATGCAGGCAGATGGGAAAGGCGTTTTAAAGTCAATTTTGTAAGAGAAAGGAAAACATTTCCACTACTGGATTTTAACATGAGTTTGTGGTGAGCTGCACCATTGTAGCAATGGAGCCAGGAACAGGACCGAACACACACATTCAGACTATTCCAAGAGAGGGACGAAGGAATGCAGGTAACATGGAGACTAGGCTTTGAAAAGGTTTACAGAGAGGGGGTTTCTTGATGAATTCCTTCAAGCTGTTAGAGCTGGGTAGCGGCAGATGCCTGAAAAAGTAGGGCGAGCAATTCTGTGGAGGAGCGGCGGAAGATTGAAAGAGTGCCAACCAGTCCAGAGTGGGAAAGCAGGATGCCCTGTTCATCACCCTCTTGATGGGGAATGGTCATTATTTTTTAAAGCCTTGCTCTCCACAGCTTCCAGGGACAAAAGGTGTCTGATAGCATGGAACATTATTAGAGCACTTTTCTTTGAGCAGTCTAATCTGGGTTCCATTCTCAACCAAACTATAACCTGTCGGATTGGTGTTTCACATTCAGGGAGTCGCACCATTGAGCCCATCATCTCTCTGAGAAACGTAACAATGAGGACCTGTCTTCTAACATTAGGTGATGGATGCAAAATATTCCACGGTGTCTTTTGCAAAGTGTCCATGATTGTTGCTAGCACCTTGACAAAATTACAAATTGGTGTCCTAATGTGTGGGGGGAAAGGCTATGCCTCATATGACTATTCCAACTGTAGAGGCAAGTGTGCCTCCACAGATAAAGGGGATAAGAAGGATGCAACAAGTACGACACATGAGGCATAGCTTTACACCCAAACATTATTAAACTGTACAACAGGTACTCGAGCAGCTTGGTGGTGGAGTGGATAAAACATTGTTGCATTGCCCTCAAGGGTACAAGTTTGATTCCATGGCTTCTCGGAATTATACCCTGGAGAGAAGATGGGCAGGTATAATTGCCAAAAGAAACATCACTATAGTGCCCCAATGACCTGCGTAAAGTAATGGGGCATCCGCCACCAATATGCCATTGGTTAATGATGAGAAGGAGCAGGAGGTGAAATGTAGGTGTGCTAACCCAGAAGGGAGGATAATATTCCATTGAGCATAAAATAAATTTTTTATAGGCCATTAGAAGTTCTACAAAACCAGTAAAGGACTTTATCCGATACAGAATGCCCAGTCTGCACCGGGCTTTATTGGCAAGCTTTGAGATGTTGTTTACGTTTACCCACTGGAGCTCATGGTTGATTGTTAGGCCCAAAAGATCGATGGACTGAATGCATTCGAAAACCCAATGGATTGTAGTTCGAATGATGGTCCTTGTGGAGAGAAATTGTGAGGATGAGGGATGTGGTTGGATGAAAAGTCATTTTATTGGTTTGGGATCGGTTTTAGATATTTTCAAGGACAACTGTCAAAGTAACAGTTGCTGCCACTGTTACCAGCATGGAGGAATAGTTGACGGAATGTTGATTCATCCGTAATAAGGCAAAGATAATTTTACAAAGAAATAGAGATCATTAATGAAAACCAAGAAGCGAAGTTCACTCAGATACAGCTTTATGACATGATACAGCAGTTGAAAACGAACCAAGAAGTGCAACTTGTTGGCATTCGGTGGCAGAGGTACTTAACTAAGTTTGCACACATGGAGGAAGTCAGTTTGCTAATCCTGAATAAAGCCTTCATTGCCATAGGTGGAGCACTCTGGAGAGCTCAGCAAGTATATCCGTTTGCAAGACATTTATTTTGTCTGTCTGTGTCACCATATTTCTCATAGATGGCCAACACGTCTTCGTCCAAATTTTAGAGGTTCATCATTGAGTGTCGATGAGTGTTCTCAGCACAATTTTATTTATTCTTGGATTGTTAATCAAGGCTACCCCCACTCTTGCAGGGAAAATGGCCTTAAAATGCCTGTTGTTGTTTGTTGTTGATTGTTAATCGCTCTTTAGTGACTTTTTCTTGACACCTACGAATGAATGAATGATCGTTTTTAGGCCATTTTCCCCCGCTAGAGCGGGGGTAAGCCTTGTGGGCCCCATGACAATCATAGTTCCCTGTTTGAGGGAATTTTTTTTTATGTCCGGATGCCCTTCCTGACACCAACCCTTAGTCACCTCTTACGACACGCTGGGATACGGTGTACCTATTCTAAATCGGGCAAGCTGGTACTCAATTTGCCGACCTCAGAAGGATGACAGGCCGAGTCAATCCCCCTGGTGTTAATTCAGCGATCGACCGGAATTCGAACTCAGGGACCTAGGATCCCAAGCCGGCACCCTAACGGCTAAGCCAACACCAGGCTTGACAGCATGAGCACCTATGAGAAAGGGAATTTTAAATGACCCCCAACCCATTCCTTGGTGGGTGGAGGGAAGTGTTTAAGGCCCTTACAAAGAAGAAAAGTTTTTTCCTTGATTTCTTTATAATGCCAACAGGATTAGAACAACACCAACCGGGCAATGCTGGGTACCCCCGCTTGTGTTGATTAAAAGGGATATGTCCAGAGAAACGGCACTGACTGTGCCTGCTTCTGATTTCTGATTGTTTCTGATATCTGTTTCTGATTTCTTATTGTTTCTGATATCTGTTTCGGATTCAAGGCCTCTATCCATTGTTTCATGAGGAGAAGCCCCATGTTCAGACTTCAGGGGCCAGGATGGAGACCAACCAAATTGATGATCGGTTTCATACATCGGAGAAAAGGAATGATGACATCAACTGTGATTACAGAGTTCACTACTTTGCTTATTTCTTCATAAAATAAAAATAAATTCTCAACATTGATAAATATTAATATTTTTAGTGTATACTTAGGAAAGTAAACTGCAAGCTTTCCTTCGTTTTTCTTGTAAAAAGCAGAACCTTGTACAGACATCCAAAATGAATGAATTAAACAAGACCCCAAATATACTGAATCCAGCCGGTCGTCTGTTGTTGAATTTTTGAACAAAGTCCGTGGACACTCTGTATGTATAAAAACACTGAATATCCATCAGTACATCGGACATAAGGAGTGTGCTGTGGAAGACAGGTTTTATATGATTCCAACTAAGCAAAGACTGCAGAGCGATATCACATTATGTAAAGAATCTCAGTACATGTAAGATCATAGAAACATTTGTCGAAGCTTTTATTGAAATATTCAGCAACATGAATGGAAAAATATTTCCAACTAGACCCGCCATTTGGAAGAGAGTATACCTCCGCCAGGCTGAACAGTTTACCTTTTGTATCCCACTGACAGGTTAGATCTGGATCTGGACCTGAACCAAAATCTAATCGACTTGTTCTTGTCGCCTAACCAACTCATCCACCAAGTTTTGTCATGATCCGCCAACAACTTTTTGAAATATCATGCTATGTATAGTTTTTGGACCCATAACTCAATAGTGAAGAAACACTTGTATTTTTTTTTTTTAATCCTTGGATTCAAATCCGGACCTTCACCAAAATCAAAACGATTGGTCCTTGTCACACACCCAAAAGGCCCACCAAGTTTCGTCCGAATCCGTTTATAACTTTGAGATATCCTGTGATTATATCATCTTCGGCTCAACCACTCAATGATGAAGAATCACACAAAAACATTATAGTATCCGGACTTGAATCTTCACCCAAATCTAACTAATTCGTCCTGACCACACACCCAACCTGTCGACCAAGATTCGTCCAAATCCTTCCATCAGCTTTTGAGATATCCTGCTCACGGACAAACAAACAGACATACAGAGACAGGCGAGAACCCAACCTCCATCCACCTTCGGTGGCAGAGGCAATAAATCATGAAGCAAACACTACAATAGAATAATTTAGATTGAATGGGTGAGTAAACAAAAGATCCATTTTGGTCAGTTGTGCAAATTAAAGCCTTCCTCATATAAATGGTTCAAGCTCCCAAAAGCTTACCCAAGCATCAGAAGGTCCTGTGAGATGTTCTGCTGCTCTGCTGCTCTCCTGCCTGAAGTTATTTATTGTTTTCTAAAAGTTTGAAGTCAACTTTATAACCATATCACCCTGTTTATCCCATCCACATTTAAGAGGTGAAAGATGTGCTGACTTTTCAGCCCTTTTTACTCTCATAGCAATCCTGCACATAAATAGACGAACAGCAGCATGAGGTCTGTGCGAAAGTACATACTATTTTTCAAACAGCAGCTTTACCCATGTTTCTTGAAGACCACTTACTGTGCTGTTTTACACAAAATCCAGTTGAACCTGCATGCACAGCTCCTGGTAAAGCAGGCTTTGTGTTGTGTGTACTTACATTGAGGTTTACGAGAAGAATGATAGCACTAACGGTGAATAAAAGCAGCAGGATGAATAAAATGTCGAAACTAGAGAATATGTTGATACGCAAAGAGCTGAAGATACCAAACGGTACTTCAAAATGATGGCCTTATCAAACGGAAAGCTTCTACCCGATCCATATTCCATAAAATTAAAGTGTTGTGAACAAGCGCTGGTTGAATGACGTCACACTTTTGCCAGGAATTCTATGGCAACATTTTAACATTCCTTCTTTCATTCACATCTCTGGAATATCGTCCCCTTTTGTATGCATTGCTCCAGGGTGATGGTTGCGGAGGCAAAACTTATAGATGGTACAAAATCAGGACTATCTGGATTATCTAATCTCTTACGTGTGAATAATATAATGAAAATAAACATGTACCTTGTGTCACTCTCTTTGTCATTATGAGAATCATGAAATGGGTAATGGCATTTGAATGGACAACGAAAACAAATCTGTATATATATATATATATATATATATATAGAGAGAGAGAGAGAGAGAGAGAGAGAGAGAGAGAGAGAGAGAGAGAGAGAGAGAGAGAGAGAGAGAGAGAGAGAGAGAGACTTTTATGTGCTTTTATTATAAAAGTATCAAAACACACATGGAAGAACACCGCAAAATTTTTACAAGAAAAAGAAAGTTGTACAAGCAAAAAGAATGTATATACATGTATATGTGGACATTGAGCGTAAGTATAATTTACAAAAACAAACTCAACACCTCATCTGTAAAACAATCGTCGTTCACACTGCCGAAACTTATCCGGGCCGACACTATTCCTTTGAAGCAAAACAGCACATTTTCATCTCTGCCACTCAATTTGATCTTTCTAGTTTTATATATTGCGAGTTTAGCAATTCCGCACAGAAAATTCAAGAAAGGGACCGCTGTCTTGTTCTTGGTGCTCCTTTCAATGCCATACACAAAAATTGCAACAGAAAAAACAAACTGAAATTTATAAAAGAGCTGTTGGAGGAAACAAAAAAGGGGTACCAATCTCTTACATTTCACGAAAGCATGGGTCACATTTTCAGCCTCTTCACAAAAAGGACAAACATTCAGTACAGAAGGATCAAACTTATTAAGTAAGTATTTGGTGACCAGGGCCTGATGAACTAGTCTCCAATTTAAGTCTCCGGTTCGACCTAAGGTTGGAGACCTATACATCTCTTTCCACACTGGAGATAGGAACGAATTAGCCGGAATGATCTCATCCCACCGATTTTTTAAAGGTTTTGTGAAACCCGGTATAAGCACCTCTTGGCATATCCCATAAATAACTTTTTTTCCCATCACATGGAACACACCGCAACCATCTGACTTTGAGAAGACACCCTGTTGTTTTTTTGAGGTGACTTGGAGCTCGGGGAAATAGAGACGAGAGTCCACCACTTCATCTGCCCCAGTCCACCCGATATTTAATTCCCTGAAAGTTTTAATCACAACTCTCAAAACTTTGTCCACCATTCTAGATGACCGAACCCCCACTTTTGATGTGAGAGAACCGGTGGATAACCATCCATTTAGGGAAGGCTTCATCAGGTCTCGCACTCTGTTTATTCCATTACAGGTGAAGCAATGCATAAATGACCTGGAGGTTGAAATTTCAGGGAATAAAGGATTCAGAACCAATGGCTCATGCATATATTTTTTTGCATCGTAGGACACCTCTAATCGTTGTATTCCAAGGACTTGCCAGGCATTCAGAAGGCTCTGATGAAACTCGGGGAGCAGAGTCGTGTTGACATGCTGCAGGTCCATGAGGAAAAGCTCTCGGTCATACTTCAACCCATCTGCTTCCTGCAGCCAAGCGTTTGTGAGAGGCCGCCATGGGACACACTCACCACACAATAAACGCTTTATCGACCACATGCGGAAAGCCATTATCCGACTCGGAACATGTATCAAGCTTTGGCCACCTGCATTTCGGGGTCTGCACACCGTGTCTGGTCCAAGCCAATGGTGGCCTCCCCAGAAAAACTGAGTTAGAACCCTCTGAATGCCTGTGACCAAGTATCTCGGAGGTTGGAGGGGGATAACTTTATGCCAAATAAAAGGAACCACCAGGTTATTTATTATTGTCACCCTTGCCTTAAGCGATAGAAGGTGGTGCAACCGTTTCCATCTAGCCAGTTTCTGCTTAATTCTTTCCAAGAAACCCTCCCAATTTTTTTGTTCATATGCTTGGACTCCGAGAAATAACCCTAAATATTTAAACCCCTCTTTGTTCCACTGCATTCCTCCTGGTAACACAGGCAGAGCTGAGGAAGGTGGACTGGGGCCCACCCATAAGGCAACACTTTTGTTCCAATTTACTTTTGCTGTGGAGGCGAGCTCAAACTGGGACAGACATCGAAAGACCTCACCCACATCATTTTGGCTGGAAACAGCAACACAAATGTCATCCGCATAAGCTGAAGTAACCATTTTGTGGTTTTTTGTTAAGGAGACTCCTTCCACTGAGTTTCGGAGCAAAGCTAGTAAAGGTTCGACCGAGAGACTGTATAGCATTCCTGAAAGCGGGCAGCCCTGACGGATGCCTCACTGAAAGGGAAAAGGGCAACATAAGCTGTTGTTTACCTTCAACAGACAGGATGCATTTTCATACAACAACTTAACATAGGAAACAAAATTTTGTCCAAAACCAGCTCTCTGTAGTACAGCAAACAAAAAAGAATGGTCAACACTGTCAAAAGCTTTTTCTTGATCTAAAAGAACCAAACCAAAACCATGAGATGTAGTACGACCGAGACTGATCAAGTCTCTCACCAAAAAAATGTTATCGTAAATAGAACGCTCAGGAACACAATAAGACTGATCAATATCAATCAAAAGGGGGATGACTTCCTTTAGACGTATCGCGAGCGCCTTCGACAATATTTTATAGTCCGTATTTAGGAGTGACACAGGCCGCCAATTTGTGGCGTCTTGCAAGTTCCCTTTTTTTGGAAGGAGACACAAAACTGACCTCCGGCAACTTAGTGGCAATTCACCTTGTTCAAGGCTATCATGAAAGAAGTCAAGTAGAGTAGGGCCTAGAATGTCCCAAAAGGCCTTGTAAAATTCAACTGGGAGGCCGTCAAGTCCAGGGGCTTTCCCATCTTGAATTCCTTTAAGAGCAACAGTAAGTTCTCCGAGAGAGATGCCAGGCTCCAGTTGTTGTCGCTGGTCTTCAGACAAAGATGGGAGCAGTTCAAACATCTCGTTTCTGTTTTCCTGGTTCACAGTTCTCAAGGCAAACAGTTTTGAATAAAAGTTTCGTAATTCATCTTTGATGTCACTTTGAGAAGACAGAAGCGCACCGGCAGAAGAGCGCAAAGCATGAATTTGTTGAGGGGTCTTGGCTGTCTTTTCCAGGTTGAAAAAGTCTTTGTTTGGTTTGTCAAGTTGGATATTGTCCATTCGCAGTCGGACGAAAGCACCAGATGCACGCTCTCTCACCATTTCAGCCAGTAGTGTTCTTTTCTCTGACAACTGCTGGACATTTTCGTTGGACATTCCAGATTTCTGCTCACAATAAAGTATATCGTTTTTTAAGGCAGTTATCACACCGAGTGTGTTACAGGTATTATAACGACAGTATTGCTGGCAAAAACACTTAATTTGGGATTTTGTGCAATCCCACCATTGCCTTAAATTTAGGTAGGAAAACTTTTGCATTTCACATTCCTTCCATACCATTCTGAATGCTTCTTTGAAATGCTCACTTTGTAAAAGTTTGACATTGAAAGTCCAATATGCACTTCTACACACGTGATGAGGTAGGCCACATACAACAACAACCATGTGATGATCAGAAAAACAGATGGCCTTATATATGAATTCTTGACAAGATTTACCTTATCATGGTTAACATAAATTCTATCCAAACGAGCCATTGTCAAAAGATTTCTTGCGGCACAAACCCACGTGTACTGCCGGATATTAGGGTTCTGTACCCGCCACACATCCACAAGTTGAAATTTTTTAATGAGCTGTGCCAAAGGCCTTGCACTCGGTGGATGAGGCTCAGGAGTGTTTCTATCAAGTTGTGGGTTGAGGGTACAGTTGTAGTCTCCCCCCAAGCAAACCAACATGGACAGGTCAATAGTGCTTAAAAAACCTGCTAACTTGTGAAGAAAAGCACTTCTTGCAGAGTTCGCACTAGGGCAGTATACATTAGTCGTGCAAATCTTTTGGTTACCGCTGACAAACTCCACAGATAGTAAATGGCCCTTGCAAATTTCTCTACATCTGATCTCCAACGGCTGGAGTCTAGGATGTAAGACTACTGCAACACCAGCCTTGGCATCAACAAAAGCACTGGAGAAAAAGTGACAACCTTTAAAGATATTACGCCACTCAACCTCAGAAGACTGATTTGCATGCGTCTCTTGTAACATCAGCACATCAATTTTTTCATTCTGAAACATTTGAAACACCTGGAGGCGACGCACACAACTGCGACCACCGTTGATGTTTAAGGATGCTACTTTTATCTCCACTCTGTTAACTATTCATAAAGTTCCTTGCCCGCTCGAGTTACACATTTTCTTAGCCTCTGGAATTGAGGTTCTGACATGTTAACCTGATACGGTTCACGAATCATGTTCTTTGCAGTCAAAATAAAATCATGCAGATTCGGAAAGTAGTCTTTGATTTTTACATGTCTTTTCCTGAACGTTTCTTCAAGGAACTTGATAACATTTTCTTGAGAAACCATGGTGATGGTATTGTCATCACACGCCTCACTCTCTTGAGCACTTGAAGCACTAAAGAGTGGAGTAGAAGAGGTTTCATCACAATCAAGTGCTTCATCTTGATCTGCATCTTTTCCTCCTATTTGCTGAACACTTAGTTTTGGAAACAGCAATTCTACAGGGTCAAGGACCTCTGCACTCTTTGCAGACCCTTCCAAATTTACCATATCCTCTGTGGCTATAAGTATGTCCCCCACCTCATCATCCCTTTCATTTTTATCTGCCAGGGAAGGGTTAACGTTATCCTCACAGTCGCAAGGACTTTCCCCTTTATCTATTTTTTCCTCACTAGCAGATCCAGCTGCTAAATCGTCTGAGCGAGTTTGGTTATCAGGACAAGGACTTACCACATCCTGAGAGGATCGACTATTTTCCGGGTCATACTCAATCTCAGCAAGTGGTGCCAGCGAATCTTCCTCATGTACACACACTTCCTGTACCATCTCCATTACCGCCAAGGAGTTTCCGGTGTAGGCCTCACCCTGGAGGTCCTGCGAACCTGACACGATCTGAATCTTATTTTGTTTTTCTTCGGAATCACAGGATTCATCACTTGAACGCTTCTGACCTTTTTCCCTGGTGTCCACTACGGATACTTCCATGGTATCGTCCGCACTGTCATGTGCCGTGGACGAAATGAGAGAGGGTTCAACCACTTTTATTCCCACCTTAAGTGGAGGGGCAGGGTTAGTCACCTCACATTCTAAGTCTATCACTCCCTCCCCCACCCCCCCGGTCGGGGGGGACGGGTCTGGCGCTTCACTCACCGCAGTCGGTGCGGTGGGTGGATTAACCACTCGATCCGCCTCCTCCCCTTCATGGTGCGGTGAAGAGGAGTCGCTCCTCACCAATCCTCCGCGTTCCTGCGGTTTAACCGCATTGGGACAGGCACTCCTCACATGCCCGTAAGCCCCACACTCGAAACACGCCATAGCCTCCGAGGAGGCATACATTTTGTATTCAAAGCCGTTGATTTTCACACTCAACACGACATTGAGCGTTTTTACATTTGCAGGCAGTATCATGTGCACTAGAGTCCCTGTATAAAGAGAGTTGCGCCATGCGCTGACCCGAGATTTCTGGTCACGTGATTTCGTGGCGCCATTTTGTGTCTAACTTCACCGTGCGTGAACGTCAGCTTGGTACGGGAATGTTGTTTATTGCCAAACAAAATGACTGGTTGTTCTGCTTTTGGTTGTTCAAACCAATCTGGGAAATATAAGATGTATAGATTTCCAAGTGATAAAGTCAGAAGACAAATTTGGGAAGCGAAAGTCAGACGAAAGAGCTGGAAAGCGATCGACTCCTCGAGACTCTGCCAGGTAGGCCCACGCCGCTTGATGATCGATGTTCAAAAGCAATTCTATCTGCTCGGTTTTTTTTTGGTTGTCTGTCCGTTGAAAACCCTTTTAAAGGGAAGTGATTTGTGTTTGTTTATAATCTTCAAGGGGCTGACCAAAAATGCATTTCCGTGGGAAGAACCCTGCTCAATTTTTTTCGGGTAGTCCTCGCGGACCGCATATTGTCATTGATTGATGAAATGTCCCGGTACAGTGACATTGCCTGGTCTGCGGTTGGGTAGTCTGCGGGCAATGTCACTGTACTTTTTCAGAGGGAATTAATTTTGATTTTATAGGGGTGGGAAACCCATGGTCCGTTTTGTTTTCAGTTGTCTGTCCGTCCATTCAAAACTTATTCCGAGGCAAGTTATTTTTTTGGTTTAAAATCTTTAGCCTAATCGGCAATCATAAAAGCAATTTTAGGGGGGGACCTGCTCAATTTTTTTGCGGGTTGTGCAGCCATCCATACGTCCAAAATTTGACGAGTTATTGTTTGCTTTGTACAGTGCTCATGCGTCTTGTGGCATATTTGCTCAAATATTTCCCACCCCGGGATTTATGGCCAAATTGTAGTGATGGAAGATTTTGCACATTGGACAATCCCTATATATTTAACCTGGTGACAGCTATCGTTCCCAAAACATACAATATTTCTAGGTGATTAATGCAGTAAAACAGGTGTATTTGTGTACCCACAAATTGTGTACCCACAAAAATATTGGATATGCCCACACTCCTTTCTAAAAGTTATTAAAATTCAGAGAACGACAGCATTGGTTTGTCTTACTTATAATGTTAGCTCTTATATGCAGTGTTGGCTTGTAATATGCATTGCCATACCACTTTTAATATCACCACACAGCTCTTTTTCACGGCAATAGCTGAGTTTTTGACAAAACAAATATCACCTGTATGTAATAATAAGACGAAATATGTGTAGTAAATTTTTTTTTAGCAGGTTTAGAATATATCACCCCATATCGCGAATGTACATGTATATCTAATCCGACACACTTAGACACAAAATGGCGTCCAAATTTGAGTTGACACAACTCTCTATATACAGGGACTCTAATGTACACCACTCTCTTAAAGGACATGACATGTTTGAATCGATCGCAAACATTTCGCATCGGCACCATCGAAATCCTCGATACGACCTTACCGAACTTGTTTAATTGTTCACGTAACTCCTCATTTCTAATAAATGGCGGGATATTATTGATGTTAATCTTTACCGTCGGGGCTTGTAAAGCGAACACAGAGAGGAACGTGTTCGGTTCAATGAACAAGCCTTGTTCGACTACACTCGCTACCATGTGCTCCTTGGACAAAAAAACGACAAATTTCTTATTCATACGAGAGGCAGCACAAATACTGTGTGCACCAACGATGTTTCCAATGGCGGAAAGCACATCGTTAATTTCCACCTCGTTGGGAGGAACACAAACTAGCCCGTGTTTACGAGTTAGCGATTCGTACATATCAATGCGGAAACGTTCGCCCGCCATTCTAACTCGACCAAAGAAAAGTTCGTAGCCAAGAACCGAGAGAACCCAATGTTTGTCGAACACCAACAAACAGATCAAATTCCCCCCCCCACCCCCCTTGTCCGGACCGGACAAGAAGGTATTAAACCTAAATAATCGAGCTAAAGTAAATAAAAAACGTGCGTTCTAAGCACAAAAATGGCTTACAAAGCGCCGTCAAAGCCAGTAGGCCGCACCCAACAAGGGCCCGCTCTCAATCCTCTCTCTCTCGAAGACAAGGGTGCAGAACGGATGAAAACACAATGCCGAAGCACACAGGATGGAGAAGGAGAGGGAGGCAGGGGAAAACGCAACGGGCTCACCAAAGCACAGAGCAGTTGCTCACAGCCGCCATGACGCCACACCCAACGCACCGACGCGAGAGAGAGAATTGAATTTGCAACACCATTTATTTCACAAAAAAATACACCAGGTCAAGTTCCATTTTTACAGGAGAGAAAAATAAAAATAAAAACAACAGTTCTTAATGTTAAAAAAAAAAAAAAAAAAAAAAAAAAAGTACAAATCCGATTCATTTACAACACATAATGCTTCATTATTACACCATTTGCACTCAATGAGTTTGACATTTTCATTCGGAGAGGGAGAGAGAGAGAGAGAGAGAATGAGAATGGATACCATTTATTTCCACAAAAATGCACTAGGATGTCAACCTATACCGCGAGGGTATTTACAAGCAGGGGCAGAGAAAAAAAAGGTACAACAACACCAAAGCATCACACTCTTGATGCAATTCTTAAAACATCATGACGAGTTTCGAGTCCTGAACCACACACAAGGCCTCGTGAGTGCACCATTTCCATTCAAAAAATTCAATATTCCCGTTACTCATGTGGTGATCAAATTCCAGCCTTAATCTTGCTGACACCAGCCCTTTAAATATTGGAATGACGTCATCACCATAACATTTATCAATTTTAATTTTCCTTGACTTATAAATTGCATATTTTGCAATGGCAATCAGGAAATTCATCAAGGCACCAGCATTTTTACAAGAGGAGGTAAAGGGTACACCAAAAATAAACATATGCAAGGTAAAAGTGAAGGATAATTTATAAGAAAGGTGTGCAATCACAGAAAGTAGAGGTGCTAACCTCCTGCACTGGACATATGCATGAAAAAGGTCCTCCTCCTGTTCGCAGAAGGGACAATTTACAGGCACCGAGGCATTAAGATGGTGGATAAAAGTGTTTGAGGGGAGAGCCCAATGTGTTAGCCTCCATTGGATATCTGCTAAGAACCCATAGATGGGTGGAACAAACATATTATGCCACAGTGGAGTAGAGGGAAACCCCGGCCCTAACCGTTCTGACCACAAGGCCACACGCATCGCTCCAGACAGGGATGAGACTTCTTTCCCCTTCACGAGTTTAAGGACACCAGCCTTAGTTACTAAGTGAAAGGGGGAGGGAAACCCATCATCATTGGACTGGACAGAGGGCAGCACCTTGATTTCGGGGAAAGATAGTCGAAGATCTTCGACAATTCCGGCACCTTCCCAGCCAATGTTTAGCTGCCTGAATTTTTTTACGACTACCTGTTTGATTTGTTGAACAACTCGAACAGATGCTACACAAACACCTGTCGCCACCACCCCAGCAGACCTCCACTTGGTTCCAGATGCATCCCTTAGATCACTCACTTTGCTTACGCCTCCTTTAATGAATTTTTGAATTAAAGCATGGCTACGAGGAATACATGGGAAAAAGCTGTTATAGAACAGAGGCTCTTGGAGGAAATTACGACAATTATATGCCTCAAGACAACGTTTAACCTCAAGGCCTTTCCATGCATCCAGCAAACTCCGATAAAAAGCGGGAAGTGAAGCACTGCTGACACAATCAAGGTCCACCAAGAGAAGGTGCCGATCATAGTTCATTCCACCAGCCTGTTGTAATAGAAAATGTGCAAATGGGCGCCAGGGCAGCTCCTCCGCATACAGTAGTCTCTGCACAGACTGCAGGCGAAAGGCCATAAGCCGCCCAGAGACGTCAATGACTCCTTGGCCCCCCTCCTTCCGAGGGTGGTACAGTATACTGGGCCGCAGCCAGTGGTAGCCGCTCCAAAAAAAGTCTATCAACTTCCTCTGGATGGCAGGGATCAGCTCCTTGGGTGGCTGCAGGGTAATGACTTTATGCCACAATCTCGCTGCAATCAGGTTATTGATAACAAGAGCGCGGCCTCTGTATGAAAGAGACCGCAGTAGTCCTTTCCATGATTTTAAACGATATGTGATTTGTTCCACACCTCCTTCCCAATTCCTCATTTCCATTTCATGGTTTCCAAGATAAACTCCAAGATATTTGACCCCGTCTGTTTTCCATACCAGATTTTGTGGGAGTGATGGTGGTGATATGACTGAGGGGTTACCTGAACTACACCACAAGGCTACACTTTTACTCCAGTTTACTTCACCAGAAGAGGCTGCAGAGAAGTCTTTTAAGCACTGCTGTACTGCAGCTACACTGCCCGGGCCTTTAAGTAAAACACAAACATCATCAGCATAAGCTGTTACGACAAATTTTAACCCCTCTACCCCCATATCCTGAGGCAATCGTTTCCTGAAGGATGCCAAAAGTGGTTCAAGGGCAATTGTGTACAACAGTCCCGAGAGAGGACAGCCTTGGCGGATACCCCGTCAAAAGGAAAAGGGGGAGCATAAGTTATTATTTACTTTCAACATACAGAAAGTGTTTGTATATAACAGTTTAACATATGCTGTGAAGGTTTCACCAAAGCCCATCCCCTTAAGAACCGAAAACAAGTATGCATGATCAACACGATCAAAAGCCTTTGTTTGATCCAGAAACAATAATCCAAAACTGGCAGGCACATACTTTTTACAGGAAATAATATCTCTTACCAGAAACAGGTTATCATGCATGGACCGTCCAGGAACACAGTAGGTTTGATCCGGCTGTATGACAGAGCTGATCACCTCTTTCAGCCGATTCGCTAGTACTTTAGACAAGATTTTGTAGTCAGTACACAGTAAGGAAACAGGTCGCCAGTTCTCAATGAGTTGAATGTTCCCAGGCTTCGGCAAAAGGCATATGACCGCCCTTCTACAGGACAGAGGAAGTTCTCCAGCACGAAGGCTTTCGTCAAGGACTTCAAGCAGATCCGGTCCCACAAGATTCCAAAATGTCTTATAAAACTCTCCAGGCAGCCCGTCAATCCCCGAGGCTTTACCATCTTTCAAGCCTCGCATGGCTGCTTCAAGTTCATCAGGTGAAATTGACGATTCCAGTGTGTGCTGCTTGTCCTCCTCGACTTCTGGGAGCCCAGCAATCAGCTCCTGTATCGCCTCACTGTTGATACTCTGGGCAGAATACAGGTCAGAGTAAAATGCTTTCAAGGCCGCTTTAATCTCCGGTTGGGAGGTAACCGTTGACCCATTAGCAGTACAGAGCTTATGAATTTGCTGCGAGTTTTTCACCGAATTCTCCAAGCTAAAGAAGTCCTTATTTGGCATATCCAAGGTCAAGTAACTCATCCTCATACGCACCAATGTACCCATTGCCCGCTGCCTCACCATTTCGGTCAGTAATGACCTTTTTGTCCATAGCAACTGATCATATCCAAAATCTTTCCCAGCCCCATTACGATTCTGTTCCAATTCTGCAATTTCGGCCTTTAATGAGTCAATTGAGAGACTTTGCATTTTAGTAGTAAACAGACTATACTGTTGACAAAACGTTTTAACTTGACACTTTGCAAGGTCCCACCATATGCGAAGGTTGGCATGCTCAAGCTTAGATGACCGGATTTTCCCCCACACGGTTCGGAAGGCATCTTTAAATTTCTTATCACTTAACAACCGAGTATTGAGTGACCAGTATGCGCTACCTCCTGATGTCAGGGGTAATTTAAAGGACATTGCCACTAAATTATGATCTGAAAACCCTGTTGGGAGTATTTGGGTAGTGGACACCACATTCAGCATTGGCTTATTGATATAGATCCTGTCCAGCCTTGCCCTTGATATGACGCCATCATGACATCTGCACCATGTGTAGGCCCGTGAAGTTGGATGCTGCAACCTCCACACATCCTCAAAACAATAGTTCTTGATGAGGCTCGCTAACACCTTTGCAGAAGCGCCGTGGGGTTCATGTCCACTCCTGTCAACTGAAGGATCAATTGTACAGTTAAAGTCCCCTGCGATACAGGTGAGAGCAGCTGGATCCAGTCCCTCTACAAAGTCCCGCAATGTGGAAAAGAATGTTCTTCTTTCTATAGGTTCACTTGGTGCATACACATTTACTATAATAAGCTTTTGTGTATTGCAGTAGAACTCCACCGCTATCAAATGTGCCTTATAGACCTCCCTATAAATAACACTCTGAGTGGGAAGCCTGGGACTTAAGGCGATGGCAACACCAGCCTTGGGTGTGGAAACCCCACTCAGCCACCATTGCCCTTTAAAAAGTTTACACCATTCAGCTGCCAAATTGTTTGTGGCATGGGTCTCTTGCAATAGAATGACATCTGCTTTTACCCTCTCCATTGCCTGGATTGCTTGAATTTTCCGTAAGGGGGCACATCCCCCATTGATGTTCAGGGAGGCAATATGTATTTCTCGCGTTGTCATTCTAAGGTGGTAGCTCACCGTCTGCCTGCAATTCTTTGTTCGCCTTTGTTACTGCTTTGCGAAGACGTTGAAATTGAGGCTCTGAGAGCATGGGGTCATTTTTCTGTAAAAGAGGTTTCGAAACCTTAATGAAAGCTTGAACATCAGGGAAGTGATCTCTAATTACAACGTGACGTTGTCTAAACGTTACGTTTAAGAAATCAATGACTTTCCCTTTTGTCACCTCTGCTTGCCTCACCTGCTCCTTCTGAGACTCACTCAGGGCAGCAAGACTGCATCCTTCCTCATCAGCCTCGACCCCACTCTCACCCAGTGGTGTGTCAGGTACTGGCACCTCATCTGTGTCATTGTCACCATGGTATTTTTGTTGCGTCTGCATGGCACCAACTACCCCATCGTTGTTGTCTGCCACCGACTTATCGATCTCTTTCTCATCATCTTCCGTTGAGATGGGGGTCCTTGACTGCTCGTCGCATGGTGCAGGGTGTCCACCATCACACACGGTGACACACTCGGTAATGCTTCGATTCTCTTCATCCTGTGAAATGGGCAGATTCGCATCTCTACCTATTGCATTATCATTTTGCTCATGGTCATCAGGTTGGTCTGTATTACCATCTTCCTGCACGAGAACCATTTTGTTTCCTTTTCCTCCATTCTCATCGCTCGCAAGAGAGCGTTTCAAGTTTCTCCTCGACTCGGTCTCCATCAGCTTCACCTCCTCGAAGTCCCTTTGTTCTTGAGGTTGCAGCCTCTCCTCCACATATGGTTGCTCCACTACCGTATGGGCTTCTCCACCAGCACCACTGTCACCCGCACCCTCGTATTCCGGTGTTGACCTTTTTTCGACACCTGGCTCATCTACAGGGTCGTTCAAGTCATTTACAGGTGGGGGGGAGGGGGGGGCTGCCCCAGCTGCTGTGGCATAACTCTTCCTCACATCAGGACAATACTGCCGAGTGTGTCCGTATGCCCCACATGTATAGCAAATCAAGGTCTCAGTAGCTGCAAAGATCCGGTAATCATGATCTCCTATTTTAAAATTTATAGATATGTTCAGCTGTTTTGCCTCATCCTTTAGTACGACGAAACAAAAACGTCTAAACGACTCAACATGCTTCAGCCTTCCGTTCCTGGTTCGCAGGGGGACCGTGATAATTCGTGAGACGACAGTCCCATGCTCCCCTAATTTTCGTAGGATTTCTTCATTCCTCAGAAAGGGCGGAACGTTACTTAAAATAACTTTAACCGCCGGCGTGTCCATGGACGATACCGGAACAAATTGGTCGTTCCCCAACGTTAACCCGTTTTGCACCACGATGTCTGCAAGGCTAACTTGTGACACGAAAACCACCACTTTGTGGTTCATTCGAGACGCAGCACGAATGTTATTTACCCCGATCAAATCCCCGATTGCAAGTAGAACATCGTCCATTTGCACGTCTTCCGGCGGAACAAGGCACAGCCCGTGCTTACGCGATAACACCTCATCACTAACACGATCAGCAGTCCTTTGACTATTCCTATTAGCCATTTATCGGCAATAAACTAAACAAACTAAACGGTAACAATGCAATAAACTAACCAAACAAATCAAAATTAGTTAAATAAGTAAATAAATAAATAAATAATCGGCACGATATAACCAACCCACGTTATAAATTAATACAGGTGGCTAACCGTTACCGTGCTGTCTCTCTCTCCCTCTCTCGTCTCAAGAGCAGAAGGGAAACACGGAGAAAACTTCACAAACTCGTACAAGGACACAAATGGAGTGAAAGGAGGATAGGAAAGACCACCAACACAGCACCGTACTCACAGCTCAACACCCACAGCCGCCATGATTACCACACCCACGCACGACTCACAACCATCCAGAAGGGGGCGCGTGAGAGTGAGAGTGAGAGTGAGAGAGAGAGAGAGACTTTGACTTTTGAAGCTCTTTTATTATAAAGGTAAGAAACCCATACAAGTCATGCAAATAATAAAGTCACCACAATTCAGAACATGTGCAGCCAAACAACAACAATAAAAACACCAAACACTAAAATAAAAAACTTAACAAACCATGATCAAGTTTACAAAACCCACCCTTTGCACACCATTTTTCCACAAAGGTTTGTAAATCATCTTTCATTTGGAAAAAAGAAAATTCCATGCGTAACCTTGCCATGACTAGAGCCTTAAACACAATTACCACATCACATAAAATATCAGCATTTGCCAGGAGCTTTGCTTTTCTTGTTTTGTAGATTGCTAATTTTCCAATAGAAATTAAGAAATTAGCAAGAGCAGTCTCAGAGCGTTTTTTATAACTAAGTGGTGTTCCAAAGATAAAAACACGTGTAGAAAAAGAAAAGTTCATACGATTAAAAAAAGTTGATAAAAAACCAAAGAAGGGAAAGAGTCTTGCACAATCTACGTAAGCATGGAAAAGGTCTTCAGAAATCATACAAAAGGGGCATTCCACTGAATTATCCTCATTAAAACGATGTAATAAAACATTGGAGGGCAACACCATATGGGCGAGTCTCCAAGCAATATCACCAGTCCTTTTAACAATCGGTGAAACATACATTGCAGACCATTGCGGATGGGAGGGAGACCCAGAAGGCAGTTTCTCTTTCCATCGAGCCCCAAAAGAAAGAGGCTGTAACGAGGGAAACCGAACTGAGATACACAAACGATACAGTCTCTTTTTATCCTTGCTGGAAAGTGGCGATGAGGATAGCAAGATAGATGTTGTGGTGCTATCAGCTGGCAGGCTAGAGCTAGCACAGATCTGTGGTGGTGTACGGTGGTCACCATTGTTGGCGGTTGAGCTCAGGCCCAGGTGCCTAAAAACACACAGGATTTCCTGTAGGACCTTGGCTACGCTCCTCAAAGATCTGATGCCAGTTCTTACTTGAAGATGTCCTGCGGAGAACCAACTGTTCCTGTTACAGTCACGAAGGTCCCGAGTCGTTTTCACGCCAGCACTCACAAAACGTTGCACAAAGGCACGTGAGCGAGGAATAGCAGGAAAGAGGGCATTGTAGAAAAGGGGTTCCCGGAGGAACCTTTCACTGTTGTATGTCTCCATTTGGCGAGTTATTGAAATGGACCGCCAGACGTTCAAGACATCTTGGTAAAAGTCAGGGAGCAGCGAAGCATCGACATGTTGCAGCTCCATGAAGAAGAGTTCACAATTGTACCCAAGCATGCCGGCTTGTTTTAGTATACAGTTTGCAGTCGATTTCCAGGGCAAGACCTCCAGAAATATAAAACGACGAGCTGTGGAGACTCGGAAGGCCATCACCCGACAAAGAATGTCCACAAGCCCATGACCACCTTCTGCCAGTGGGAGGCAAATAGTCTCTGGCTTTAGCCAGTGTTTGCCATCCCAAAAGAAGTCAAGTAAACATTTTTGGATTGACGACACCAACGTTGCAGGTGGCTGCAAGGCAATCATTTTATGCCATAAGAGAGGGGCCACCAGGTTGTTAATGACCAGTGCACGACCTCGGAAAGACAAGGTCGACAAAATTCCTCTCCATCTGTTTAATTTGTTGCTGATTTTGTGGAGCAAACCATCCCAATTCCTTTTGACAAAGCCTGGGGTTCCAAGGTAAACACCGAGGTATTTCACACCTTCTTTTTCCCATGTCAAATTCATAGGGAGAATTGGAAGGGCAGAAGGTGGCGTACCGCCGACCCAAACTGCTTTGCATTTCGACCAATTAATTTGCGTTGTACATGCTTGAGAGTAAACCCGTAGGCACTCAAATAGCAGAGCAATGTCATTACTGCTGCGAACAGCAACACATACATCATCAGCATAGGCCGAAATGATAACGGGATTTTCTGAGGGAGTCACTGAAAATCCCATAAGAGAAGATCGTAAACGAATCAAAAGGGGCTCAATGCAAAGAGAGTACAATATTCCAGATAAGGGACAGCCTTGCCGAATTCCCCTCCCAATCCGCAAAGGTGAACAGAGACCATCATTGATTTTGATCAAGCTAAAAATGTGATTATACAATAAGGATACATATGAAATAAAGGATGCCCCAAAACCAAATTGCTTTAAAATGTGAAACAAATACTCATGATTAACAGAGTCAAAAGCCTTTTCTTGGTCAATAAAAAAGAGACCGGTATGTTGTTGTTGAAATGCACACACATCCCACAGGTCTCGTACCAAAAAAATGTTATCGTGCATAGATCTGTGCATAACACAGTACGATTGATCCTGATGTATAACTGTGCTTAGAACAGTCTTTACACGGTTAGCTAGCGTTTTGGCAAAAATCTTGTAATCTGTGCAGAGAAGAGAGATTGGACGCCAGTTCTGTATCAATTGCAGGTCGTTTTTCTTAGGGATAAGGCAAACAACTGCACGCCGACAACTAAGGGGTAACAATCCCTCACGCAGACTGTATAAAAACACTGAGTGCAAAGCAGGACCAAGCATGTCCCAAAAGGTTTTATAAAATTCAGCTGGTAGCCCATCAAAACCAGGAGCCTTATGATCAGCAAGGCCATCGAGCGCAGTTTTAAGTTCACCGAGAGTAATGTTCTCATCCAAGACATGCCGTTGATGCTCATCTATCTGCGGTAAATTGGTCGTAATATTCTGCATTGCAGGCACATCATTGGGCTTAAAGGAAAACACATTCTCAAAATAAGACCGAACAAAGTGAACAATCTCCGTATTATCACTAAGAATATGCCCATCACTAGCCCGAAGACTAAGCATTTGCTGGCTCGCCTTCATCGTCTTCTCAAACTTAAAGAAATCTTTACAACATGTGTCTGACGACAGTAAACTATTAACTCTCAGCCTGACTAAGGCACCAATACCATTTTCTTGAATTAATTCCTTAAGCAGAGTTTGTTTTTCAAAGAGGAGTTGACACCGTCTTTCATCACTGAGGACCTCAGCACCTTCCTGCAATCGTAGAATTTCTTGTTTCAAGGCATCAATACATAATTGTTTACTTTGAGAGCAATTGGTTTTGTATTGCTGACAGAAAACACGGATCTGCGCTTTAGCATAGTCCCACCACTGACAGAGATTTAGGAAACGATGTTGGAAATCCACAACCTTGTCCCAAAAAACCACAAAGGATGATTTAAAGAAAGGATCGCTCAGAAGTGAGGTGTTAAGAGACCAATACAGAGTGCGGCGTTTGAAGCGAGGAAAGGAAAAGCACAGTTTTACCAAAGAATGATCAGAGAAGCCTGAAGGGACAATAGCCGTATATGTCACAAGGTTGACAGCAGAGTTAGGAATATAAAATTTATCAAGACGAGCAAGTGAAAGATGATTTAGTAAAACCCGACACCAGCTAAATTGCTGCAGGTTTGGGTGTTGTTGCCGCCATACATCGTTGAGGTCATGCCGCGAAGTTATACTGGAAAGAGGCCTACTTGAAGCTGGATGTGGCTCTGCACTGTTCCTATCTAAAGTTGGGTTTAAAGTACAGTTAAAATCACCCCCTAAGCACAACAACGTATCAGAAGAGAGGTGTCTCAGGAAATTAAAGGACTGATTAAAAAAAGTTCCTCTATCTGTGCTATCACTTGGAGCATAGACGTTAACAAACATAAATCGTTGCTGATTGTATTCAAGCTCTACAGAGGCTAGATAGCCTGGTACGATTTCCTTAAAGATGGGGGGGGAGACAGACAAACGTGAACTGACAAAAAAAGCAATACCCGCACTCACAGAATCTGTATTACTAAAAAACCAAGTGCCAATCAGCTGTTGCTGCCAATCAGCCATGCAGTCTGCAGTGGCACGGGTTTCTTGCAATAAAAGTACATCAATCTTTTCCCTCCTGGCTAATTGCACAGTTTGGGACCGACGCAGCTGACTGCGCCCACCATTAATGTTCAAGCTTGCTATGTTCATAGAAACATAGGCAGCAACACAGCCATTACAGGTTTAATTCTTTCCTTGCTGTGACAAGGTACCTCTTCAGTCTTTTCAGTGATTGATCAGAAATATGAAGGGCCGCAGATTGTTGTACAACTTCCTGAGCCCCACTAATGAAGGCGTGAGTATCAACGAAGAAATCGCAGATTTTCACGCGCTTTTTACGGTAAGTTTTTTGTAGGAAATCCACGATTTCAGCAGGAGGGACGGAGCCTCCAGAGACATGCTCCGATGAGAAGTCGGCCTCACCATCACTCAGTGAGGCAACGGAAGAACCCCCATCAGAGTCACAATCATTGCATTGAGAGTCCATTGCTGAGGCAACAGGCTCATCGACGTGAAAATCTGAGACTTCAGCACTATCGCCCTGCTGACCATGAGCTTGACAAGGCTCAGCTGCCTCAATGGAGGATTCCACAGACAGATCACTAGTTCCAACACACTCACCACTCCCCACAGAGGGAGGGGTGGCACAATCAACACAAGCTTCATCAGGGGACACACATGGAGGCTCAACCTCACATGGAGGTTTACCCTCAGAACACTGGAGAGACTCAGGTGCTGTCTGGCCAACACATACATTTTCAGCATTTATCACATTACCCTCAGAGTATTCTGAAGGCGGGGGAGGTTGAGCAATTTCCTCAACTGGAGGAAACTGCTGAGGAGGAGGTCGCGCTCCACCATAACCTTCACTAACCACTTGAGCGAAGGTTGGAGGACAGGCCAAGACCTTAGTATCAGGCTCGTTGAGGTCGCTAGAAGGTGGGAGGGTTCTTTTCCTGGTTCTCTGTTTGTCTACAATGGGGTTTGCATCAGCACCACCCATACTGTTTACCTCATCGACAACGATCTCAGTAGAGCCCTGCTGTTCATCACCATTCAGGCTAGTGGCTCTATCTGCGGACTTTTTCGGGCACGAGTCTTTTAAATGACCATATTGACCACACTCAAAACAAACTAGAGACTCTGTGGAGACAAAGACCCGATAAGTGTGACCTTCGACCTTGAAAGGCAATACCGCATTTAAAGAGGTTACACCACGCGGTAAAATCATATAAACAAAACGACGAAAGGACATGACGTGTTTTAAACGGTTATTTTTCCCTCGTACAGGAACCAAAGTAACTGAAGAGACAACAGAACCAAGTTTGTTTAGTTCAGTAACCAGGTCTTTGTTCTTAAGGAACGGAGGAGCGTTAGAGAGAGAAACCCGAACTGCCGGCGTGTCGAGTGGACATACCTGAACAAACACGTCGGGAGCAAAGAATAGCCCGTGCTCGACTATTTGAGCAACCATGGGCACTGTGGAAACAAAGATTACCACGCGTTTATTCATGCGAGAAGCCGCTTTTACATTATCCAAACCGATTAACTCTCCGACCGCAAGGATAATGGCCTCCACATCGATTCCCGATGGAGGTGAGCAAACTAACCCATGCTTCCGGGTTAGCGCTTCAAGAGACGTGTAACGAGAGCTATCCGCCATCGTTTACACGTTTAAACAAAGGATAAATGTATAAAGGGTTAATGAAGCCAAAAAGCTCCAGTAAACAAACGAAAAATAAAAATATTTACGAAAAAAGAAACGGAAAAAGGATTATGATTTGTAACACGAGGCGAAAAAAACCCGAAGAGGGAACCGCCCTAAGGGGGAACCTTTACCGGTCTCACCACGTGTGCTCTCTCACTTTCTCACTCTCAAGAGGGGGGGGGGGGTATGATAACGTGGAAGGGTGACACACAAAAGACGGAACAAAGGTGAGAAAAGGTAAGAGGAGGGTAAAGATACAAACCACGAGCACGGAGCTACAATGCCAAGACACGAACAGACGCCATGACACCGCACCCAACACACGAACGGCCAGCAGGGGGCGCGAGAGAGAGAGAGAGAGAGAGAGAGAGAGAGAGAGAGAGAGAGAGAGAGAGAGAGAGAGAGAGACTTTTATGTGCTTTTATTATAAAAGTATCAAAACACACATGGAAGAACACCGCAAAATTTTTACAAGAAAAAGAAAGTTGTACAAGCAAAAAGAATGTATATACATGTATATGTGGACATTGAGCGTAAGTATAATTTACAAAAACAAACTCAACACCTCATCTGTAAAACAATCGTCGTTCACACTGCCGAAACTTATCCGGGCCGACACTATTCCTTTGAAGCAAAACAGCACATTTTCATCTCTGCCACTCAATTTGATCTTTCTAGTTTTATATATTGCGAGTTTAGCAATTCCGCACAGAAAATTCAAGAAAGGGCCCGCTGTCTTGTTCTTGGTGCTCCTTTCAATGCCATACACAAAAATTGCAACAGAAAAAACAAACTGAAATTTATAAAAGAGCTGTTGGAGGAAACAAAAAAGGGGTACCAATCTCTTACATTTCACAAAAGCATGGGTCACATTTTCAGCCTCTTCACAAAAAGGACAAACATTCAGTACAGAAGGATCAAACTTATTAAGTAAGTATTTGGTGACCAGGGCCTGATGAACTAGTCTCCAATTTAAGTCTCCGGTTCGACCTAAGGTTGGAGACCTATACATCTCTTTCCACACTGGAGATAGGAACGAATTAGCCGGAATGATCTCATCCCACCGATTTTTTAAAGGTTTTGTGAAACCCGGTATAAGCACCTCTTGGCATATCCCATAAATAACTTTTTTTCCCATCACATGGAACACACCGCAACCATCTGACTTTGAAAAGACACCCTGTTGTTTTTTTGAGGTGACTTGGAGCTCGGGGAAATAGAGACGAGAGTCCACCACTTCATCTGCCCCAGTCCACCCGATATTTAATTCCCTGAAAGTTTTAATCACAACTCTCAAAACTTTGTCCACCATTCTAGATGACCGAACCCCCACTTTTGATGTGAGAGAACCGGTGGATAACCATCCATTTAGGGAAGGCTTCATCAGGTCTCGCACTCTGTTTATTCCATTACAGGTGAAGCAATGCATAAATGACCTGGAGGTTGAAATTTCAGGGAATAAAGGATTCAGAACCAATGGCTCATGCATATATTTTTTTGCATCGTAGGACACCTCTAATCGTTGTATTCCAAGGACTTGCCAGGCATTCAGAAGGCTCTGATGAAACTCGGGGAGCAGAGTCGTGTTGACATGCTGCAGGTCCATGAGGAAGAGCTCTCGGTCATACTTCAACCCATCTGCTTCCTGCAGCCAAGCGTTTGTGAGAGGCCGCCACGGGACACACTCACCATACAATAAACGCTTTATCGTCCACATGCGGAAAGCCATTATCCGACTCGGAACATGTATCAAGCTTTGGCCACCTGCATTTCGGGGTCTGCACACCGTGTCTGGTCCAAGCCAATGGTGGCCTCCCCAGAAAAACTGAGTTAGAACCCTCTGAATGCATGTGACCAAGTATCTCGGAGGTTGGAGGGGGATAACTTTATGCCAAATAAAAGGAACCACCAGGTTATTTATTATTGTCACCCTTGCCTTAAGCGATAGAAGGTGGTGCAACCGTTTCCATCTAGCCAGTTTCTGCTTAATTCTTTCCAAGAAACCCTCCCAATTTTTTTTGTTCATATGCTTGGACTCCGAGAAATAACCCTAAATATTTAAACCCCTCTTTGTTCCACTGCATTCCTCCTGGTAACACAGGCAGAGCTGAGGAAGGTGGACTGGGGCCCACCCATAAGGCAACACTTTTGTTCCAATTTACTTTTGCCGTGGAGGCGAGCTCAAACTGGGACAGACATCGAAAGACCTCCCCCACATCATTTTGGCTGGAAACAGCAACACAAATGTCATCCGCATAAGCTGAAGTAACCATTTTGTGTTTTTTTGTTAAGGAGACTCCTTCCAGTGAGTTTCGGAGCAAAGCTAGTAAAGGTTCGACCGAGAGACTGTATAGCATTCCTGAAAGCGGGCAGCCCTGACGGATGCCTCGCTGAAAGGGAAAAGGGCAACATAAGCTGTTGTTTACCTTCAACAGACAGGATGCATTTTCATACAACAACTTAACATAGGAAACAAAATTTTGTCCAAAACCAGCTCTCTGTAGTACAGCAAACAAAAAAGAATGGTCAACACTGTCAAAAGCTTTTTCTTGATCTAAAAGAACCAAACCAAAACCATGAGATGTAGTACGACCGAGACTGATCAAGTCTCTCACCAAAAAAATGTTATCGTAAATAGAACGCTCAGGAACACAATAAGACTGATCAATATCAATCAAAAGGGGGATGACTTCCTTTAGACGTATCGCGAGTGCCTTCGACAATATTTTATAGTCCGTATTTAGGAGTGACACAGGCCGCCAATTTGTGGCGTCTTGCAAGTTCCCTTTTTTTGGAAGGAGACACAAAACTGACCTCCGGCAACTTAGTGGCAATTCACCTTGTTCAAGGCTATCATGAAAGATGTCAAGTAGAGTAGGGCCTAGAATGTCCCAAAAGGCCTTGTAAAATTCAACTGGGAGGCCGTCAAGTCCAGGGGCTTTCCCATCTTGAATTCCTTTAAGAGCAACAGTAAGTTCTCCGAGAGAGATGCCAGGCTCCAGTTGTTGTCGCTGGTCTTCAGACAAAGATGGGAGCAGTTCAAACATCTCGTTTCTGTTTTCCTGGTTCACAGTTCTCAAGGCAAACAGCTTTGAATAAAAGTTTCGTAATTCATCTTTGATGTCACTTTGAGAAGACAGAAGTGCACCGGCAGAAGAGCGCAAAGCGTGAATTTGTTGAGGGGTCTTGGCTGTCTTTTCCAGGTTGAAAAAGTCTTTGTTTGGTTTGTCAAGTTGGATATTGTCCATTCGCAGTCGGACAAAAGCACCAGATGCACGCTCTCTCACCATTTCAGCCAGTAGTGTTCTTTTCTCTGACAACTGCTGGACATTTTCGTTGGACATTCCAGATTTCTGCTCACAATAAAGTATATCGTTTTTTAAGGCAGTTATCACACCAAGTGTGTTACAGGTATTATAACGACAGTATTGCTGGCAAAAACACTTAATTTGGGATTTTGTGCAATCCCACCATTGCCTTAAATTTAGGTATGAAAACTTTTGCATTTCACATTCCTTCCATACCATTCTGAATGCTTCTTTGAAATGCTCACTTTGTAAAAGTTTGACATTGAAAGTCCAATATGCACTTCTACACACGTGATGAGGTAGGCCACATACAACAACAACCATGTGATGATCAGAAAAACCAGATGGCCTTATATATGAATTCTTGACAAGATTTACCTTATCATGGTTAACATAAATTCTATCCAAACGAGCCATTGTCAAAAGATTTCTTGCGGCACAAACCCACGTGTACTGCCGGATATTAGGGTTCTGTACCCGCCACACATCCACAAGTTGAAATTTTTTAATGAGCTGTGCCAAAGGCCTTGCACTCGGTGGATGAGGCTCAGGAGTGTTTCTATCAAGTTGTGGGTTGAGGGTACAGTTGTAGTCTCCCCCCAAGCAAACCAACATGGACAGGTCAATAGTGCTTAAAAAACCTGCTAACTTGTGAAGAAAAGCACTTCTTGCAGAGTTCGCACTAGGGCAGTATACATTAGTCGTGCAAATCTTTTGGTTACCGCTGACAAACTCCACAGATAGTAAATGGCCCTTGCAAATTTCTCTACATCTGATCTCCAACGGCTGGAGTCTAGGATGTAAGACTACTGCAACACCAGCCTTGGCATCAACAAAAGCACTGGAGAAAAAGTGACAACCTTTAAAGATATTACGCCACTCAACCTCAGAAGACTGATTTGCATGCGTCTCTTGTAACATCAGCACATCAATTTTTTCATTCTGAAACATTTGAAACACCTGGAGGCGACGCACACAACTGCGACCACCGTTGATGTTTAAGGATGCTACTTTTATCTCCACTCTGTTAACTATTCATAAAGTTCCTTGCCCGCTCGAGTTACACATTTTCTTAGCCTCTGGAATTGAGGTTCTGACATGTTAACCTGATACGGTTCACGAATCATGTTCTTTGCAGTCAAAATAAAATCATGCAGATTCGGAAAGTAGTCTTTGATTTTTACATGTCTTTTCCTGAACGTTTCTTCAAGGAACTTGATAACATTTTCTTGAGAAACCATGGTGATGGTATTGTCATCACACGCCTCACTCTCTTGAGCACTTGAAGCACTAAAGAGTGGAGTAGAAGAGGTTTCATCAGAATCAAGTGCTTCATCTTGATCTGCATCTTTTCCTCCTATTTGCTGAACACTTAGTTTTGGAAACAGCAATTCTACAGGGTCAAGGACCTCTGCACTCTTTGCAGACCCTTCCAAATTTACCATATCCCCTGTCGCTATAAGTATGTCCCCCACCTCATCATCCCTTTCATTTTTATCAGTCAGGGAAGGGTTAACGTTATCCTCACAGTCGCAAGGACTTTCCCCTTTATCTATTTTTTCCTCACTGGCAGATCCAGCTGCTAAATCGTCTGAGCGAGTTTGGTTATCAGGACAAGGACTTACCACAGCCTGAGAGGATCGACTATTTTCCGGGTCATACTCAATCTCAGCAAGTGGTGCCAGCGAATCTTCCTCATGTACACACACTTCCTGTACCATCTCCATTACCGCCAAGGAGTTTCCGGTATAGGCCTCACCCTGGAGGTCCTGCGAACCTGACACGATCTGAATCTTATTTTGTTTTTCTTCGGAATCACAGGATTCATCACTTGAACGCTTCTGACCTTTTTTCCTGGTGTCCACTACGGATACTTCCATGGTATCGTCCGCACTGTCATGTGCCGTGGACGAAATGGGAGAGGGTTCAACCACTTTTATTCCCACCTTAAGTGGAGGGGCAGGGTGAGTCACCTCACGTTCTAAGTCTATCACTCCCTCCCCCACCCCCCCGGTCGGGGGGGACGGGTCTGGCGCTTCACTCACCGCAGTCGGTGCGGTGGGTGGATTAACCACTCGATCCGCCTCCTCCCCTTCATGGTGCGGTGAAGAGGAGTCGCTCCTCACCAATCCTCCGCGTTCCTGCGGTTCAACCGCATTGGGACAGGCACTCCTCACATGCCCGTAAGCCCCACACTCGAAACACGTCATAGCCTCCGAGGAGGCATACATTTTGTATTCAAAGCCGTTGATTTTCACACTCAACACGACATTGAGCGTTTTTACATGTGCAGGCAGTATCATGTACACCACTCTCTTAAAGGACATGACATGTTTGAATCGATCGCAAACATTTCGCATCGGCACCATCGAAATCCTCGATACGACCTTACCGAACTTGTTTAATTGTTCACGTAACTCCTCATTTCTAATAAATGGCGGGATATTACTGATGTTAATCTTTACCGTCGGGGCTTGTAAAGCGAACACAGAGAGGAACGTGTTCGGTTCAATGAACAAGCCTTGTTCGACTACGCTCGCTACCATGTGCTCCTCGGACAAAAAAACGACAAATTTCTTATTCATACGAGAGGCAGCGCGAATACTGTGTGCACCAACGATGTTTCCAATGGCGGAAAGCACATCGTTAATTTCCACCTCGTTGGGAGGAACACAAGCTAGCCCGTGTTTACGAGTTAGCGATTCGTACGTATCAATGCGGAAACGTTCGCCCGCCATTCTAACTCGACGAAATAAAAGTTCGTAGCCAAGAACCGAGAGAACCCAATGTTTGTCGAACACCAACAAACAGATCAAATTCCCCCCCCCCCCCCCTTGTCCGGACGGACAAGAGGGTATCAAACCTAAATAATCGAGCTAAAGTAAATAAAAAACGTGCGTTCTAAGCACAAAAATGGCTTACAAAGCGCCGTCAAAGCCAGTAGGCCGCACCCAACAAGGGCCCGCTCTCAATCCTCTCTCTCTCGAAGACAAGGGTGCAGAACGGATGAAAACACAATGCCGAAGCACACAGGATGGAGAAGGAGAGGAAAAACGCAACGGCCTCACCAAAGCACAGAGCAGTTGCTCACAGCCGCCATGACGCGAGAGAGAGAGAGAGAGAGAGGGAGAGAGAGAGAGAGAGAGAGAGAGAGAGAGAGAGAGAGAGAGAGAGAGAGACTTTGACTTTTGTGTCCTTTTATTATAAACAATGTAAAGCCATTTCACAAGCAGTTGTAAAAAAAACACATTTCACAAAGCAGTTGTAAAAAAAAAAACACAGCATCTAGTTTAAAGAAATTGCATAAGCATCATGAAGGCACCACAAAAAGAGCAAAGGGTATTTAAAAGAAACCAGCAAATATACAAAAAATATATATTGAGCAAATTAGGCGAAAAACTAAGAGAGAGAGAGAGAAATGTATTCAAGGACACAGGAAGAAACATATATGCAAGCAATCAGTTCCAAAGAAAAAGTCAAATCAATCAGGAATTATAAAGTAATTACCACTTTTGAATCATCGACTGAGCACAGAACATTGCCAATACACCACTTTCTCTCAAAAAGTTGGACGTTTCCATTACTGACAAAGAAATCAAATTCTAGCTTGAGTCGTGTTGAGACAAACCCTTTAAAAATAGAAATAGCCTCAGAGCCATAGCCGTTATCTATTTTAATTTTCCGAGATTTATATATCGCATATTTTGCAACAGCAACCAAAAAATTGAGAAGAACACCCACATCCCTACATGTGGGCCTGAAAGACACACCAAATATAAACATATGCATATTGAAAGGGAAGGACAATTGGTGAAAAAGATATTCAAGGAACAAGAAAAGCGATGTCAGTCTACGACACTGTACATAAGCATGAAACAAATCCTCCTTCTGGTCACAGAAAGGACAAGTTTCCGGCAGTGAGCTGTTAATACGGTGGACAAAAATATTGGAGGGAAGCGCCCAGTGTGCTAACCTCCATTGTATGTCCGCTAGCACACCATGTATTGGTAAGGTGTACATGTGAGGCCAAAGGGGGGTAGAGGGAGACCCCAACCCTAACCGCTCTGACCACAAAGCTACTCGTGTTCTCCCAGAGAGGGGTACATTCTTATTTTGTCGAGAGAGATCACGGATTCCAATCTTAGTTACAAGATGAAAAGGGGGGGTATGTTCAATCTCCGGCTGAAGAGAAGACGAAAGGAGCACTTTGATTTCAGGGAAACCTAACCGAAAGTCCTCAATGTTACCAACACCTTCCCAGCCGATGTTTAGCTGTCTAAATTTTCTTATGACTATACGTACAACTTGGTCTACAAGTCGGACAGACCGAGATCCAACTGAGGTTGCCACCAAACCAGCAGGTTTCCACTTAACTCCAGATGAATCTCTCAGATCACATACTTTGTTAATCCCTCCTTGGATAAATTTTTTACTCAGGGCATGGCTATGAGGGATACCAGGAAAAAAGTTATTGAAGAAAAGGGGTTCTTGAAGGAACATTCGACAATTATAGCCCTCAAGGAAGCGGTGGACGTCAAACCTTTTCCAAGTGTCCAATAAACTCTGATAGAATCTCGGAAGAGAGGCAAAATTTATATGCTCGAGGTCTATCAAAAGAAGCTGCCGATCATATCTCAGTCTACCAGCCTGTTGTAACAGAAAAAATGCAAAGGGCCGCCAGGGCAGCTGTTCAGCGAACAGTAGTCTCTGCAGAGACTGCAGCCGAAAGGCCACAACCCGACCAGAGATATCAACAATGCCCTGGCCACCTTCCTTCCGGGGGTAGTACAATATCTCAGGCCTCAGCCAATGGTAGCCACTCCAAAAGAAGTTTACTAGCATTCGCTGAGTAGCCATAATTAGTTGGTTTGATGGCTGTAAAGCAATAATTCTGTGCCATAATTTTGTTGCAACCAGATTGTTTATGACAAGGGTACGGCCTCGATAGGAGATGGACCTCAGCAGTCCTTCCCATGCTTTCAATCTGTGCGTAATTTGCTCCAACACTCCTTCCCAATTTTTCATTTCTGTTTCACGATTACCGATATGCACTCCAAGATATTTAACCCCGTCCGTTCTCCAGACCAGGTTGTGTGGGAGTGAGGGTGGTGATACACAAGAGAGATTGCCTTTGCCACACCATAATGCTGTACTTTTATTCCAATTGATCCCACCGGAAGAGGCTGCAGAGAAATCTCGCATACAACGTTGTAAAGCAGAGACATCATTGGAGCTTCTAATCAAAACACAGACATCATCAGCATAAGCCCTCTGCACAAATTCTGCTCCTTCTATACTTCTCATTCCCTGAGGTATTTGCTGTCTAATAGACCGAAGGAGTGGTTCAAGGGCGACTATATATAGAAGCCCAGAGAGGGGGCAACCTTGGCGAATACCCCGTTGGAAAGGAAAGGGAGAGCATAACCTATTGTTGATCTTCATCATACATTGAGTATTAGTATACAGGAGTTTCACATAAGAGGTGAAAGTTTCACCAAACCCCATTCCTTTCAGGACAGAAAAAAGGTACTTGTGGTCAACACGATCGAAGGCCTTAGTTTGATCAAGAAACAGCAACCCAAAATCGTCACGCAGGAACTTATTGCATGAAATAATATCTCTTACCAAAAAAATATTATCATAAATAGATTTTCCAGGCACACAGTAGGTCTGGTCCGGGTGTATAACTGAACTGATCACAGTCTTCATACGATTAGCAAGTACTTTAGAGAAAATCTTGTAATCAACACACAATAAGGAGACAGGTCGCCAGTTATCAACCAGTTGAAGATTCCCAGCTTTTGGTAGCAAACAAACGACTGCTCGTCTACAAGACATTGGAAGTTCTCCGACACGTATGCTTTCATCGAGTACATCGAGTAAGTCAGGTCCCACAAGGGCCCAGAAGGTCTTGTAGAATTCTGTGGGCAGGCCATCTATTCCAGAAGCTTTCCCATCTTTCAGGCTCCGCACAGCTGCTTCAAGTTCAACAGCCGAAATTGGGGAATCGAGCATGCATCGCTCATCCTCCTCGACACTCGGAAGCCCAGCAGTTAACTCTCGTATCACCTCATTGTCCACGTTCTGAGGAGAATACAAGTTAGAATAGAACCCTTTCAGAGTACACCTGATCGCCTGCTGAGAGGTCACCAGCGACCCATTGGGAGTGAGTAAAGTATGAATTTGTTGTGACCTTTTGAGGGAAGACTCTAACTTAAAGAACTCTTTGTTTGGCATGTCCAGAGTTAAATAGCTCATTCGCATTCGGACCAAGGCACCCATCGCCCGTTGCCGTACCGCTTCCTCCAGCACTGCTTTCTTTGCCCATATTAGTTGGTCACGTGCACCTCTCCCAACCTCGTCAACATTCTGTTCTAACGATATAATTTCAGATTTTAACTGATCTATTGATATTGATTGGATTTTGGTGGTGTATGCACTATATTGTTGACAGAAATTCTTAATTTGGGATTTTGCAATGTCCCACCACAGCCGGAGACTATCATATTCAGGTCTGGAGGAGCGAATTTTCTCCCACACGACGTGAAAGGCCTCATTAAATTCCTTGTCATGTAAGAGACGAGTATTCAAAGACCAGTAAGCACTACCACCGGGTGGAAAGGGTAACTTAAAGGACATTGAGATTAAACTGTGGTCTGTGAATCCAGTTGGTAAAATTTTGGAGACAGACACCACATTCAACATTGGCTTGTTCACATAGAATCTGTCCAGCCTTGCCATTGACATAATACCATCATTGCATCTACACCATGTATAACAGCGTGAGAGTGGGTGTTGTGATCTCCACACATCCTTAAACCGAAAGATGTTGATGGTGTCCTCTAGAGCTTTCGTAGAGGCAACATGAGGCTCATGACCATTCCTATCAATTGACGGACAAATTGTGCAATTAAAATCTCCCGCGATACAGATAAAGGCTGTTGGGTCCAGAGTTTTTACAAAATCCCGCAGAGTGGAAAAGAAAATTTTTCTCTCCATTGGGTCACACGGTGCATAAACATTCACTACGATAATCTTTTGGGTATTATAAAGAAAATCTACGGAGATCAAATGCCCTTTATAGATTTCTTTAAATGAAACCTGTTGAGCACAAATCTTGTGACTTAGGCAAATGGCAACACCGGCCCGAGGTGTAGGGAACCCACTTAGCCACCATTGCCCTTTAAAAAGTTTCCCCCAATCGGCTACTTGAGCACTAGTAGCGTGGGTCTCTTGTAAGAGAATAATGTCAGCCTTTTCTTTTACAACCGCTTGAATGGTTTGCACCCTCCGTAAGGGGGCACGACCCCCATTTATATTTAAGGATACAACATTTAGTTCCATGGTTGATTCTTCTAGGGGGTGAAGTCCTCTTCCTCAATTAATTCCTTGTTTGCCTTCGTGATGGATTTCCTCAGCCGCTGAAATTCAGGTTCGGAGATTTCCACATGCTCACTCCTTTGCAGCAAAGGTTTTGCGGCTGCAAGGAAGGCCTGGATATCAGGAAAATGATCCTTAATTCGTACATGCCTTTGTCTGAAAGTTTCCTTCAAAAATCTGACAATATTTTCTTTTGAGATCTCCAAAGGCTGCTCTTCCTCCTGAGGGGGGGGAGCCCTGTCAACCATTGCCACTGGTTCCTCATGGCCGATCAGTGTCTCTGTAGTTAGAATTTCCCTCCGTGACGCTAGTAACGAGTTCCTCCTGAACCTGTACAGAACACCTGTTCCATCCCATCTACCTTAGGTTCTTCATCCTCTTCATCCTCATGCATCATTGCAATGGGGGGGGGAGGAGTCGTTATTAGTAGTAATGGGTATTTGCATTCCCCATTAGAATTGATATGGTCATCAGTAGGCTGTTCGGTTCGCAGGTTGATTTACAACCTTCAGGAAAAAGTTCCCTTCATCCTGAGCAGGTGGTATCATGTCAGCCATAGTCTCACCACCTTGCTGATCTTCATGTGGAGGACTGTCTGAATCGTTTAAACTGCTTCCTGTCTGCACCACCAACACTTTAACACCTTTGTCCTCATTCCTCGCACTTACAAGTGACCGTTTCAAATTTTTCCGAGACGCCGCATCTACAATCTGCTGCTCCTCACAAAACATTCCCTCTACAGGTAGAGGCTTCTCCCTTACATTTGCTGACTCATCGTTTGCACGATGGCCAGCTGTACTGGATGACTCATCGCTTCCACGAAGCACATCCGTATGGGTCTCATCAGCACCACTCTTAGCCGTACCTTGATGGTCCGATGTAGATTCCCGCACTGAAGGCGAAACATCTATAGAATCCTCCGTAGTGGTCACGGGGGGAGGTGGTCCGGCTGCTGTGGCATACGTTTTTCTCCCCATCAGGACAATACTGCCGAGTGTGTCCATGTACACCACACCCGTAACAAATCAACCTCTCCGTTGCCGCAAAAATCCTGTGCTCACGTTTTGACGACTTAAAAACGAGAGAGACATTCAATTGCGTCAAACCATCCTTCAAAACAACATAACAAAACCGTCTAAACGTTTCGATATGCTTAAGCTTCCCGTCTGTGGTGCGAATGGAGGCTTGGATAATTCTCGACACCACAGTACCGTACTGACCGAGCTTCTGAAGAATTTCCTCATTAGACAGCGTCGGTAGAACGTTTGATAGTATTACCTTCGAGGCCGGAGTGTTCCATGGCGAAACCGGAACAAACTGGTCATTGCCCAAGGTGAGTCCGTTCTGCACGACGATGCGCGCGAAACGGACACGTGAAACGAAGACAACCACCTTGTGGTGCATTCGGGACGCTGCCCGTATGTTCTCACAACCGATCAATCCTCCGATTGCGAGGAGCGTCTCCTCCAGCGAGACATCTTCCGGTGGGACAAAACACATGCCGTGTTCATCTGTTAACCCCTCATCGGCGTCACGACCGGCATCACTTCGACTATTCTTGCTAGCCATTTGAAGTAACTAAACGAAAAAAAGTAACCAATAAATGGTACAACGGTTTATAAAGCCGAAATAAATGAAAAAACAAACAACAACAATAACTGGGAAATAAATAAATAAATCCCGTTAACCACCTAAAGTGGCTAACTCTAACCGCGCTGTCTCTCCCTCTCTCGCTCAGTAGACAAGACGATAGAAAGGGACACCGACACTCGGACAGCAGAAAGGACCAAAAGGTAGGAAGAAAGGAAAAAGCAACACGAGACACAGCACGTACCGCCAGTGACTGAGCAACAGACCTGGCAATCGCACGTGCGTGCTAAGCGAGCGGCAGCTGTAGAGAGAGAGAGAGAGAGAGAGAGAGAGAGAGAGACTTTTCTTCCCCTTTATTACAAGGAAAACAAGTTTTACATGGTGAAAAAGAGAGAGAAAGAGAGAAAGAGAGAAAGAGAGAAAGAAAGAGAGAAAGAAAGAGAGAAAGAAAGAGAGAAAGAAAGAGAGAAAGAAAGAGAGAAAGAAAGAGAGAAAGAAAAAGGAAAGAAAGAAAGAGAGAAAGAGAGAAAGAAGAGAAAGAAAGAAGAGAAAGAAAGAGAGAAGAAAGAAAGAGAGAAGAAAGAAAGAGAGAAAGAAAGAAAGAGAGAAAGAAGAAAGAGGAAAGAAAGAAGAGAGAAGAAAGAAAGAGAGAAAGAAAGAAGAGAGAAAGAAAGAAAGAGAAAAGAAAGAAAGAGAGAAAGAGAAAGAGAAAGAGAAAGAGAGAAAGAAGAAAGAAGAGAAAGAGAAGAAGAGAGAGAAAGAGAAGAGAGAAAGAAAGAAAGAGAGAAAGAAAGAAAGAGAGAAAGAAAGAAAGAGAGAAGAGAAGAAAGAGAAAAGAAAGAAAGAGAGAGAAGAAAGAAGAAGAAAGAAAGAAAGAGAGAAAGAAAGAAAGAGGAGAAAGAGAGAAAGGAAAGAAAGAAAGAAAGAGAGAAAGAAAGAAGAGAGAAAGAGAAGAAAGAGAAGAAAGAAAGAAAGAGAAAGAAGAAAGAGAGAAAGAAAGAAAGAGAGAAAGAAAAGAAGAGAAAGAGAGAAAGAAAGAAAGAGAGAAAGAAAGAAAGAGAGAAAGAAAGAAAGAGGAGAAAGAAAGAGAGAAAGAAAGAAAGAGAGAAAGAAAGAAAGAGAGAAAGAAAGAAAAGAAAGAAAGGAAAGAAAGAGAGAAAGAAAGAAAGAGAGAAAGAAAGAAAGAGAGAAAGAAAGAAAGAGAGAAAGAAAGAAAGAGAGAAAGAAAGAAAGAGAGAAAGAAAGAGAGAGAGAAAGAGAAAGAGAGAAAGAGACAGACAGACAGACAGACAGACAGACAGACAGACAGACAGACAGAGAGAGAGAGAGAGAGAGAGAGAGAGAGAGAGAGAGAGAGAGAGAGAGAGAGAGAGAGAGAGACTTTTGTATCTTTTTATTATAAAAATAGAAAAAGAAAACCCCCAAATAGGGGTCACATTGTCATTTCAAGCAGAGAAACAAACAAAAAAATATTAATACAGTAAAATACAGTAAAAATTATGCACAAAACATTTCACAAAACAGTAAACGTTTCTCCAGGATTTTACAAATGACTTCTTTCACGCACCATTTGGTCTCAAACTGTGGCAGCCTTCCTGTTATGGAGAAAAAGGCAAAGTCTAACTTTACACGGCTCGTCACAAGATTTTTAAACAAGAATAAGGCATTTTCCTCATTAGCTCCGGGATCATCAACTTTTCTTTTTCTTGATTTATACACTGCCATTTTTGCCTGTGCAAGCAGGAAATTACCTAACACATCATTCATATTCTTGTGTGAGATGTCTAAGCCATAAATGAAAACACAAGTGTTGAAAACCAAGCCAATCCTGCCAAAACAATTCTTAAGAAAGATAAATAAAGGAGCCAACCGTTGACATTCAACATAAATATGAAAGAGGTTTTCAGGTCTTTTACAAAAGGGACATTCATCTGCTAGGAGACTTGAGAAGCGGTGCAGCAAGTGGTTAGAGGGGAGGATCCAGTGTGCAAGTCTCCATTGGAGGTCACCATGTCGTGGCGGCACAGGAGGATGATAGAATCCTTTCCAATTAGGAAAATATGGGGGGGAACAAGGTAAGAGGTCTCTCCATCGAACCCTCCGCTGTGTCATTTGCCCTTGCAAAAGGAAACTTACGCAACCCAAATAGAGGTCTTTTTGTTTCGGAACCCCATTGAATCCTATGCTAAAGGGGTACACGAGGAGAGTTGGCAAGAGAAAACTTGCAAATAAGTTCAGGAAAGGTAGCAGGAGAGGCACCTTGTTCGTTGTCTGCTTGGACTTGCTCCCAGTTAGGTGCAAGCTGTACATAGGTATGAAGCACACAGCGTAGCATACGTGCCACAACTCTGGAGGATCGCACGCCAACCAGGCTTGCCAATGCATCAGCTCCGATCCAACTGCCACTTGGGCTTAAAAGATCGGCGACCGATTTTATGTTCTTCGCGACAAAGCGTTGAACGAGGCACCTATCAGCAGGCATATCATGGAAAATTGAATTGTAAAACAAAGGTTCCATCAAGAACATTTGCTTTGTGTATGAATGCGTAGCTCTTGTTGTTGTTAGAGTTCGCCATGCGTTTAGTACACTTTGATAAAACCTGGAGAGGGGAGACATATCAAGATGCGAGAGATCCATCAAGAATATAGCGTGGTCATAGCCTAGTCTCCCCGCCTGCTGCAAAAGGCGACGAGCGACGCCGACCCAAGGTGGAGAGGGGTGCATGTACAGCATGCGTAGAGCAACGAGAGTCGAAAGGCCATTAACCGGCTCTTTATGTCAACCAGGCCTTGGCCTCCATCGGTCAGTGGCAAGCTGAGGACCTCGGGTCGCAACCAGTGCTTTCCATCCCAGAAGAAAGACACAAAGCACTTCTGGAGCTGTTGAAGCAACACTACCGGAGGTGCAGCACAAAGAACCTGTGCCATAGGGTAGAGGCCACCAAACTGTTGATCACCAAGACCCTTCCACGATAAGACAGTTGTGTTATCAGATTTCTCCATTTTTGCAGTTTCCCTTCAACAAGATCCAACAGACCAGCCCAATTCTTTGCTACTGTGGCGTCATTACCCAAGAACACTCCAAGGTATTTCACGCCATCAGTGGCCCATGCAAGAGGAGCAGGAAGTTTGGGTGCCGAGTGACATGACGGACCAAGCCAAATGGCGCTCGTTTTCTCCCAATTCACTTTGGCTGAAGAAGCCTTTTCAAACACGGATAGACAATAACGGACAACGTTAATGTCATTGAGGTTCCGCACAAAAACACACACATCATCAGCATATGCCAGCACCTTAATGGGCCGTTCAAGATGAGAAAAACCAACCCCGGTTAGTCTAGCACGCAAATAACCCAGTAAGGGTTCGATGGAGAGAGCATAGAGCAAGCCAGAGAGGGGGCAACCTTGTCGAATTCCCCTGTTGACAGGCAAGGGTGTAACAAGTCCATTGTTTATCTTAAGCACACTAGAGATATTGTTATACAGTATCTTAATGTAAGAAATGAAGGTCGGACCAAGTCCAAACCGTTCAAGCACTTTGAAGAGGTACCGATGATCGACGCGGTCAAAGGCCTTCTCCTGATCAAGGAGAAGGAGTCCCAAATCTGTGGGGTTTTCTTTGCACAGTTCAATCATGTCTCTTACGAGGGAGATGTTGTCATAGATGGAGCGCTTGGGTACACAATAACATTGGTCTTCTTTCAACAATGAGGAGAGATGAGGAGTAAGTCGCAATGCCAGGGCTTTGAGAATACTTTATAGTCTGTGCATAGCAAAGAGATTGGCGCCAGTTTTTAATATAGAGCAAGTCTCCTTTCTTTGGAATGAGGGTGAGAATAGCCCGTCGGCAACTCTGAGGGAGCTCTCCAAGCTGGCAGCTTGCGTTCAAGGTGTTGAGGAGTTCGGGACCCAGTAGATGCCAGAATTTATTATAAAATTCAGTTGTGAGTCCGTCCAATCCGGGCGCTTTCCCAACAGCAAGGCTGTGCAGAGCGGCGCCAAGTTCGTCCAAGGTAATGGGCCCCTCCAGGTAGGAACGTCCACCCTCACACAACACTGGCAGCCCTACGGAGATAGAGGCGACACTGACGGGATTTATTTGCTCCATCGAGTATATTTTCGAGAAATATTCCTTTGTGAAAAGTTTAATAACTGATTGGTTGAAAGTGATGGATGAGTCTGCCAAACGCAGTTGAGAGAGCTGTTTGTTCGGGAGGCGTTTCTCTAAGGAAAAAAAATACTTAGTTGGTATGTCTGTCTCGTTAAGGTGCTGCACCCTCATCCGAACTAGGGCACCACGTGCATTCCTCTCAGTTATTTCTTTCAATAAAGACTGTTTTTCGGTTAAGGCTCTTTGCACATTATTATTTTGTCCTGTGACCCTCTGAAGATGTAAAATCTCTGATTGCAATAATTTCCTTGCTTCATAATCAGCCCTTTTTGAGAAGCTCTGGTATTGTTGGCAGAAGCCTTTGATTTGGGTTTTTACTAGATCCCACCACACCAGTGGGTTAACAGAACAGCTTAGCTTCCGTTCCAAGAGATCTGTCCAGAAAGATTCAAAAGCCTGAATAAAGT